>NC_132934.1:0-25000 GCF_034638445.1 Ciconia boyciana
CCAGACCATCTTCGCCTTTGAATGGGAGAATCCAACTACAGGACGAAAGACACAACTCTGCTGGACTGCTGATGAATTGTATCAAGGTTTTTCTTTTAGAAAACCACGACTGAAATTACTCCTAGGACACTCTCGCAAAGTGTTATTAATTTAGCAGGGTTACAATGAAAATTCTCTCTGTGGCATTCATTAACTTAGCGTTTACTTTTGAAACAGAAATCTACTCTTAAAACTTATCCAATCCTTTGGAAGAAGCCAGAACGCCAGCAGTGTAACGGCCTGTTCACCATTACCTAAATCTGCAGCCGATCCCCTCGAGTGGGGAATTTTGACTTTAGATTTAAACCGAAGCTCTCTTCAGGCCCCAAATTACCTCCTTTCAGAGTCAAATGTGGTTGTACAATCTGACAGGACAAGTAGAACTATTAGCGAATGCAACTAGAGCAGGATTACAAGATTTAAACACTCCATTCCAGGAAACTTCAAAAATGGCGTTGCAGAATAGGCTAACCTTAGACTTCATGTTACTACGTGAACACGGGGTACGTGGGTACCTAAATCTGAGAAACAAAGGTTCTTGCATCCATATCCCCAATATGACTGAACATTTAGATCGACAAATAGACAAAATAAAACAAGTAGCAAAATCAAGTAGAGATATTCAGGCCTATAGGGAAGGAGGATGGTTAAACAAAATATTACAAAGTTTTGGATTCTCCCTAACTGGACGGTTGGCAAGTTTTCTCGGAATATATTTTCTTGAAGATAAGGTCACCTTTAGTCCTATCCCATTGGACCAAGCTTTTGGAGACCTTCAGAATTTTGAAGGCTGAGACCTTCAGTCTCAGCCATAACCCCAACCCTCAGAGACCACTCTTACTGTCATCCAGCCTTCCCATTGTTAAGTGTCTCCCATGAGGCTGTGCCACTTTTCACACAGCTTTCACCACCTGTGCACCATACAATTCGCACCATCTATCAAGAGAGTACTGACACTCTACTTCAAACTCAAGGCGTAGGCGACAAGGCACGGCTCCCACAGCAATTGCAAGCAGCAGCTGGAAGCACCCTTTGGGCCCGCACGCCCAGCAGCAGCGACCCCGGCGATCGCCCCGCAAGAAGTTGGCACAGCTCACCGCCCGGGCTGCCGGGGCAGGCACCGCCAGCCCTTCCTCAAGAGCAACAGCGAGGGCGAGGGCCCGGCGCGCGGCGCGGCGGCCGGCGCGGCCGAGAGCGGGCAGGCCTGCTCAGGTGAAGGAGCCGGCCCCCCGCCGCCGCACCTGCACCGCCAGCTCCCCCCCTCGGCGCAGCCACAGGCCCAGCACCCGCGCCCCGAGTACTACCACCCGTGGGCCGCAACTCGCTCCTCAGCTACAAACGGACCGACGCCGATCCTCGACCTCCGGGGTCAGGAGGAGGCCCCCCACCAGCCGGCAGCCGTGCCCGCCCGGCGGCCGCCCTCGGAGCTCGGGGCCGCCCCCCGCAGCCAAGGGGCCGCACGGCGCAGCCCCCCCGCGGCGCCGCCGCGGAGCGGCTGCCCTGACGGGAGGGGAGGCGCGGGAACTCACCGCTGCTCGGACGAGCTGCTCGGACGAGCGCGGACAAGACGGCCAGCGGGAGCAGGAGCCGCAGCATGACGGGCGGCGGCGGGCAGGCGGGAAGCGGCGCCGGAGCGGACGCCCCTCAGCCCGCCGGCCCAGGGCACGCAGCTGACTGGCCCGCCGGGCCGGGCCGGGCCTGCTCTCCGCCCAGCTACCTGCCCAGGGAACGGCCTGGCGCAGCACGGGCATCCCTCCTTCCCACCGGCACCCACGGCGTTGGCGCTCTGCCATCAGTGGCCCGCCTGCCCGCCCTCGCCTCCCACCCCGCGCTCCCTGAGACCCAGAGCCGGGGACTTGCCCCAGGTTCTCAGACGGGAAGAAGGCAGCTCCGCCGGCCACCTTGGCTGGGAAGAAAGGCCTCGCACACCTCCACCCCCCAGCCCAGGAGGGGAAGATGCATCTCGTCGGCTGCACTCCAGCCCCGCAGGCGCCCGACGCTGCAGACGGCGGCGCCGGCGGCGGGGCAAAAAGGAGGCGGGAGGTGGCCCGCCAGCCACGTCCCCCCGCGCGGCCAAGTCCCACGTCGTGTGCGAGGAGGCGTCAGAAGGAGGACGACGCCGGCCAGGGCAAGGGAGGAAGGGAAAAAGCCCCCAGGGGCAGAGGCTTTCGGACAAAAAAGGGTGTTCCCCGGGCGGGGGGGTCTCCCATCCCGGCAGCAACCGGGCCCGCCCTGCTTAGCTTCCGAACTCGGCCACCTTAAGGGTACTGGCCTGCACGCTGGCCCCCACCAGCACCCCCCCACCACTAACGCCCTTAGCCCCCACGCCCCGCCCCGCCCCGCCCCGCCCCGCCCACGCTCTCCCCACCGCCCCCTTTCCCCCACGGCCCCGGCCCTGCGCGCCCTCCGCGGACGCGCCTGCCCCGCACCCACACACCACAAAACCCTCCTCTCCTCGACACCTCTCCGCGGGCCCTCGCACCACCTCACTCTCCCAAACACCCTCCTTCCCCACCGCCTCCTCCGCAACGCTTTACCTCACGCGTCTCCCACGACCCACGCACGCTTCTCCCCCTCCCTGCTCCACACCCGCGCTCCCTGACCGCCCGACTGACCGCCCTGCACAACGCCCGCTTCTCCCTGACAACTCTTTCCGCCCCTCCCTCCCACCCACCCCCTCCAACCCAACCCAACCCAACCCAACCCAACCCACAGCGGGACCAGCCGCCTGCCTTCTCTTTCCCCCTGCTTGCCCACCTCCTACCCTCCGCCTCGCTCTGCACCCGGGCTTGCACGGCTCAGACAGCACCTGCCCTCCAGCGGCCCCTCCACTTCTGACCAAACCCCCGGCCACCGCGCCCGGCCTCCTCGTCCCCTAGCTGTGCTCTTCCCACCCCTGCCCCTCGCATCTTTCCACTGAGTGGTCTCCAGCAGTCTACAGCAGGCTCCAACGGACCATCAGAGACCCGCCAGAGACCACCGGAAACTGCTGGACGCCGCTGGACACCGCCGCAGACTGCAGGAGACCGCTGGACAACGCTGGAGACCGCCGGAGCCTGTTGGACTCCCTGGAGCACCACCAAGGTTATTGGGGCCTCAAGGTGGCATTTTTCATGCTGAGGATGACAGAGCCAGTGGGGGGTGGCTGTCCTCAGCTAGCTCTCGCCTCAGCTACCAAATGGTGGGTGAAGATGAAGCCAGACATGCCCTGGCAGTGCACAGAGAATACCAACAATTCAGCAAAGAAGCTAGATGCCCCATCCCTGGAAACATTCAAAACGGACAGACAACTCTTCCTTTGGACAAGCAGAAGACTTCCGTTCTGGCAGGAAGGACTTTTGGCAAGATTGGCCAACAAACAATTAAAAAAACAATAAAAAGCAATAAAACCCAATTTAAAAACCAACAGAAATCCAAGAAACACCGACTGAAAAAGCAAAAAATGCTCTCCTCTCTCATTTGGCACTTGTGAGGCTGCATGCAGACTCCTGTCTCCCGTTCCGGTCTCCCCGGGGCAGGAACGACACCGACATACGCGGTGCGGGCCCAGCCCAGCACCTTCGAGATGGTGAGGGGCCGGGGCACAGGGCACACAAGGAAAGGCGGAGGGAGCTGCCACTGTGCGGCTGAGAGAAGAGAGGGCTCACGCCTGGGTCTGACTGGTGCTCTTCCAGAACACTGACACTGTTGTCCTGACCCAATACCACGTACAAAATCATCCTGTTCATCTCCCACACGCACTTCACTGCTGCTAGTTTTGGTATCCAGAACAGCAAAGCCCTTGTATTAAAAAAAAGAGAGCGAGCCTGATTTCCCCAGCTTGCAGCCCTACTCTCTTTGGTAGGATACAAGCCGCGGGCTCAACTCTCCCACCTGCTTCCTGAGCCTTAGTGATCAAAGAGGAAGTATGACAGCATTCCAATGCCACTGTTCTCTGCAAAGTGCATGGGAAGCGGCATCCCGTCTCTACTTCATGAGACGGGTGAGAAAAAGCTTCATCTACACGGTAGGAATCAAACATGGAAGTGGAGCTTTGCTGTGAAAACTGCTTCTGTGAGCTCCTGAGCTACTCTGGCTTTAAGGGCTTTAACCCCACAGACAGGAGGTGGCGGGCCATGCTGTCAACTCTCTTTTTACACCTTGCCTTCTAATCAACGGCACTATTTGGGTTGCTCCCACGTGGAGCCTTGGAGCGGACTCGCAGGTATCCAGCAGAGCTTACTGGAGCCCAGGCCTTGCAGCAAACCAGGGAACACACTCAACTGACAGTCTTGGTGCACCTCAAGGACTTCCTGTCAAGTTTGCTCTGTACGGAAGGAAAAACATTGGGGCTGTTTGGTTTGGTTTGCTTTATGGGGATTTATTTGGGGGGTTTTCTTCTTTTTATCTGCCACATCATCTCTCTCCCTCCTCGAGCAAAAAGATTCAAACTATTGTTATCCCACAAGCGTGAAGGTCGTTTACCTGGTGTGCAAGATGCCAACATACATGCAGGGCAGAGGCATTTCGTTTCATGTCTGCGCAGAGATGGGTGCTAGGTGGTCATTCTACAAAGCTAGCACCCATCTCTGCGCAGACATGAAATAGGTTACCTCTGCCCTGCCATGTATATTGGTGTCTTGCACACCGGGTAGACGACCTCACGCTTGTGGGGTAACCGTTTTAGCGACCCAGATGGGACTGCGCTGACAGCCTCGCCCGGTTTGTTTTGCCGCATCCGACGCGGAGAAGAGAACTGAGTGGACTCCAGCGCGCACCGACCTGTTGATCGGGGACTCCTTCAGCTCCCCTCCTGCAGTCAGGAGGTAAGCGACACAACGCTACCAAAAGAAGGTATTTTGGGGGGGATATGAGAAAAGGGGGGTAGGGGCAAGATCTCTCGGGAAGCAGTCAGCATTTGTTCTGTTCTGGGCTCTGCATAAGACGCATCAGGAAAGATACGCAGCAGTAGCATCATTTTGTTTGTTTCCACACGCTGTTCTGTTCTGAGTAACAAAAGGAGACGTCCCTCGTTTTGGTTTGGGTACGAAATGCTGGTTCGTTTTCAGTACCACTATGGGCGCTGCTGCTTCCCAGGAGGCACCCCTTTGCTCTCCTCTAGGATGCATCCTGAAGAAGTGGAATAAACTAGGGGGGAATCCCATGACTAAAAATAATCTAAAACGATATTGTCATCAATGGTGGCCACAATAGCAACTGGAAGATGGTAAACAATGGCCTGAGAATGGATCCCTGCAATATAACGCTACATTGCAATTAATGTTGTTTTGCTGGAGAACTGAAAAATGGGATGAAATACCCGATATGGATATGGTTTTGCGTTAAGAAATGATTGGGATATTAGGAAGAAATGTGGCTTAGTGGATTCTAAGCAGCAGATTGGAATAGATGCGCTAAAAGAGAAAAAGGGAAAATCTTGTTGTACTGAATCGGAACAATCCAGAAGGACTGTATAGTACTGTTAAAACTGTCATGATGACTCATAATCCCAACTGGGGAGATGTACAGGCTCTCCTACAAGTATTTGTTTACCACTGAGGAGAGGAGAACAATTTTAGAGAAGGCTAGAGGAAGACTAACTCAAGAACATGGGGGGGTGCCTAATCCCGATATATACCTCCCAAAAGAGGACCCGGGCTGGAATCCAAACACAAGTGAAGGATTACAGAGGGTAAAGGAAGATCAAAAGCTAATCTTATATGGGATTCAGCATGGACTACAAAAGCCTAAGAATTTAGCTAAACTCTACGAACTAAGGCAGGGGGATAAGGAAACCCCGTCAGCCTTCTATGAGAGATCGGGTGAGATAGCTCGAAAATGGACAGATCTGGATCCGGAAGATGATAGCAATTTAAAGTTCTATAATATGCTGTTTATTAGCCAAGCAACAGCAGATAGAAGAAAGAGATTACAAAACGTGGAGGGAGCGGATGGCATGGCAAGCTCACACTTCTTGTCAATCCCATAGAAGGTGTATAAAGTTTCCCCAGCTGATCCTCCGGTTCCAGTCAACCTGGGGAATGAAATAATAGATTTTCTCATTGACAGTGGAGCCACACATTCTGTAGTAACGAGTTGTAGGGCACCCTTAAGTCGAACTAAAAGAAGCGTTGTTGGTGCAACAGGGAAAAAGACTTTAAGGCCGTTTTTACAACCTATGGAATGTTCAACTGGAAATACTAAATTAACTCGTGAATTCCTTTATATGCCAGAATGCTCCTTACCATTGCTTGGACGGGATTTACTCTGTAAACTGAATGCACAACCAACTTGTTCTGAAGACTCTGTTCAGTTGCATATTCCTCTAGAGACTGCCTGGAAAGCCCAGATATGTTTGCCTACCGAGAAAGACCCTAATGAAGAAATTAATATTCCAGAGAAAATACTGAATGTGGTCATACCTCTGGTGTGGGCATCGAAGATACCCAGACGAGCAAAGAACGCGACCCCGGTAAAGACTGAACTGAAACCAGGAGCTCAGCCCGTAAGAAAGAAACAATACCCCATTAAGCTGGAGGCCCCAAAAGAATTAGAACCTATAAGAAGCTCCTTTTACAACATGGATTGTTACGGGAGTGTCAATCGCAATTTAATACTCCCATTCTACCTGTAAAGAAGCCCCATTCTTCTGAATATAGACTGGTACAGGACTTACGAGAAATTAATGCAAGGACAGTAGATGTCCACCCTTGTCGTTCCAAATCCATACACTCTCCTTACTACAGTCCCTAACAGTAATACTTATTTCACACTATTAGATTTAAAGGATGCCGCCTTCTGTATACCTGTGGATGAGCAGAGCCAGACCATCTTCGCCTTTGAATGGGAGAATCCAACTACAGGACGAAAGACACAACTCTGCTGGACTGCTGATGAATTGTATCAAGGTTTTTCTTTTAGAAAACCACGACTGAAATTACTCCTAGGACACTCTCGCAAAGTGTTATTAATTTAGCAGGGTTACAATGAAAATTCTCTCTGTGGCATTCATTAACTTAGCGTTTACTTTTGAAACAGAAATCTACTCTTAAAACTTATCCAATCCTTTGGAAGAAGCCAGAACGCCAGCAGTGTAACGGCCTGTTCACCATTACCTAAATCTGCAGCCGATCCCCTCGAGTGGGGAATTTTGACTTTAGATTTAAACCGAAGCTCTCTTCAGGCCCCAAATTACCTCCTTTCAGAGTCAAATGTGGTTGTACAATCTGACAGGACAAGTAGAACTATTAGCGAATGCAACTAGAGCAGGATTACAAGATTTAAACACTCCATTCCAGGAAACTTCAAAAATGGCGTTGCAGAATAGGCTAACCTTAGACTTCATGTTACTACGTGAACACGGGTACGTGGGTACCTAAATCTGAGAAACAAAGGTTCTTGCATCCATATCCCCAATATGACTGAACATTTAGATCGACAAATAGACAAAATAAAACAAGTAGCAAAATCAAGTAGAGATATTCAGGCCTATAGGGAAGGAGGATGGTTAAACAAAATATTACAAAGTTTTGGATTCTCCCTAACTGGACGGTTGGCAAGTTTTCTCGGAATATATTTTCTTGAAGATAAGGTCACCTTTAGTCCTATCCCATTGGACCAAGCTTTTGGAGACCTTCAGAATTTTGAAGGCTGAGACCTTCAGTCTCAGCCATAACCCCAACCCTCAGAGACCACTCTTACTGTCATCCAGCCTTCCCATTGTTAAGTGTCTCCCATGAGGCTGTGCCACTTTTCACACAGCTTTCACCACCTGTGCACCATACAATTCGCACCATCTATCAAGAGAGTACTGACACTCTACTTCAAACTCAAGGCGTAGGCGACAAGGCACGGCTCCCACAGCAATTGCAAGCAGCAGCTGGAAGCACCCTTTGGGCCCGCACGCCCAGCAGCAGCGACCCCGGCGATCGCCCCCGCAAGAAGTTGGCACAGCTCACCGCCCGGGCTGCCGGGGCAGGCACCGCCAGCCCTTCCTCAAGAGCAACAGCGAGGGCGAGGGCCCGGCGCGGCGCGGCGGCCGGCGCGGCCGAGAGCGGGCAGGCCTGCTCAGGTGAAGGAGCCGGCCCCCCGCCGCCGCACCTGCACCGCCAGCTCCCCCTCGGCGCAGCCACAGGCCCAGCACCCGCGCCCCGAGTACTACCACCCGTGGGCCGCAACTCGCTCCTCAGCTACAAACGGACCGACGCCGATCCTCGACCTCCGGGGTCAGGAGGAGGCCCCCCACCAGCCGGCAGCCGTGCCCGCCCGGCGGCCGCCCTCAGGCTCGGGGCCGCCCCCAGCAGCCAAGGGGCCGCACGGCGCAGCCCCCGGCGCCGCCGCGGAGCGGCTGCCCTGACGGGAGGGGAGGCGCGGGAACTCACCGCTGCTCGGACGAGCTGCTCGGACGAGCGCGGACAAGACGGCCAGCGGGAGCAGGAGCCGCAGCATGACGGGCGGCGGCGGGCAGGCAGGAAGCGGCGCCGGAGCGGACGCCCCTCAGCCCGCCGGCCCAGGGCACGCAGCTGACTGGCCCGCCGGGCCGGGCCGGGCCTGCTCTCCGCCCAGCTACCTGCCCAGGGAACGGCCTGGCGCAGCACGGGCATCCCTCCTTCCCACCGGCACCCACGGCGTTGGCGCTCTGCCATCAGTGGCCCGCCTGCCCGCCCTCGCCTCCCCCCCCCCCCTCCCTCGGGCCCCGGGCCGGGGGCTTGCCCCAGGTTCTCAGACGGGAAGAAGGCAGCTCCGCCGGCCACCTTGGCTGGGAAGAAAGGCCTCGCACACCTCCACCCCCAGCCCAGGAGGGGAAGATGCATCTCCCCGGCTGCAGCCCAGCCCCGCAGGCGCCCGACGCTGCAGACGGCGGCGCCGGCGGCGGGACAAAAAGGAGGCGGGAGGTGGCCCGCCAGCCACGTCCCCCCGCGCGGCCAAGTCCCACGTCGTGTGCGAGGAGGCGTCAGAAGGAGGACGACGCCGGCCAGGGCAAGGGAGGAAGGGAAAAAGCCCCCAGGGGCAGAGGCTTTCGGACAAAAAAGGGTGTTCCCCGGGCGGGGGGGTCTCCCATCCCGGCAGTAACCGGGCCCGCCCTGCTTAGCTTCCGAACTCGGCCACCTTAAGGGTACTGGCCTGCACGCTGGCCCCCACCAGCACCCCCCCACCACTAACGCCCTTAGCCCCCACGCCCCGCCCCGCCCCGCCCCGCCCCGCCCCGCCCACGCTCTCCCCACCGCCCCCTTTCCCCCACGGCCCCGGCCCTGCGCGCCCTCCGCGGACGCGCCTGCCCCGCACCCACGCACCACAAAACCCTCCTCTCCTCGACACCTCTCCGCGGGCCCTCGCACCACCTCACTCTCCCAAACACCCTCCTTCCCCACCGCCTCCTCCGCAACGCTTTACCTCACGCGTCTCCCACGACCCACGCACGCTTCTCCCCTCCCTGCTCCACACCCGCGCTCCCTGACCGCCCCGACTGACCGCCCTGCACAACGCCCGCTTCTCCCTGACAACTCTTTCCGCCCCTCCCTCCCACCCACCCCCTCCAACCCAACCCAACCCAACCCACAGCGGGACCAGCCGCCTGCCTTCTCTTTCCCCCTGCTTGCCCACCTCCTACCCTCCGCCTCGCTCTGCACCCGGGCTTGCACGGCTCAGACAGCACCTGCCCTCCAGCGGCCCCTCCACTTCTGACCAAACCCCCGGCCACCGCGCCCGGCCTCCTCGTCCCCTAGCTGTGCTCTTCCCACCCCTGCCCCTCGCATCTTTCCACTGAGTGGTCTCCAGCAGTCTACAGCAGGCTCCAACGGACCATCAGAGACCCGCCAGAGACCACCGGAAACTGCTGGACGCCGCTGGACACCGCCGCAGACTGCAGGAGACCGCTGGACAACGCTGGAGACCGCCGGAGCCTGTTGGACTCCCTGGAGCACCACCAAGGTTATTGGGGCCTCAAGGTGGCATTTTTTCATGCTGAGGATGACAGAGCCAGTGGGGGGTGGCTGTCCTCAGCTAGCTCTCGCCTCAGCTACCAAATGGTGGGTGAAGATGAAGCCAGACATGCCCTGGCAGTGCACAGAGAATACCAACAATTCAGCAAAGAAGCTAGATGCCCCATCCCTGGAAACATTCAAAACGGACAGACAACTCTTCCTTTGGACAAGCAGAAGACTTCTGTTCTGGCAGGAAGGACTTTTGGCAAGATTGGCCAACAAACAATTAAAAAAACAATAAAAAGCAATAAAACCCAATTTAAAAACCAACAGAAATCCAAGAAACACCGACTGAAAAAGCAAAAAATGCTCTCCTCTCTCATTTGGCACTTGTGAGGCTGCATGCAGACTCCTGTCTCCCGTTCCGGTCTCCCGGGGCAGGAACGACACCGACATACGCGGTGCGGGCCCAGCCCAGCACCTTCGAGATGGTGAGGGGCCGGGGCACAGGGCACACAAGGAAAGGCGGAGGGAGCTGCCACTGTGCGGCTGAGAGAAGAGAGGGCTCACGCCTGGGTCTGACTGGTGCTCTTCCAGAACACTGACACTGTTGTCCTGACCCAATACCACGTACAAAATCATCCTGTTCATCTCCCACACGCACTTCACTGCTGCTAGTTTTGGTATCCAGAACAGCAAAGCCCTTGTATTAAAAAAAAGAGAGAGCGAGCCTGATTTCCCCCAGCTTGCAGCCCTACTCTCTTTGGTAGGATACAAGCCGCGGGCTCAACTCTCCCACCTGCTTCCTGAGCCTTAGTGATCAAAGAGGAAGTATGACAGCATTCCAATGCCACTGTTCTCTGCAAAGTGCATGGGAAGCGGCATCCCGTCTCTACTTCATGAGACGGGTGAGAAAAAGCTTCATCTACACGGTAGGAATCAAACATGGAAGTGGAGCTTTGCTGTGAAAACTGCTTCTGTGAGCTCCTGAGCTACTCTGGCTTTAAGGGCTTTAACCCCACAGACAGGAGGTGGCGGGCCATGCTGTCAACTCTCTTTTACACCTTGCCTTCTAATCAACGGCACTATTTGGGTTGCTCCCACGTGGAGCCTTGGAGCGGACTCGCAGGTATCCAGCAGAGCTTACTGGAGCCCAGGCCTTGCAGCAAACCAGGGAACACACTCAACTGACAGTCTTGGTGCACCTCAAGGACTTCCTGTCAAGTTTGCTCTGTACGGAAGGAAAAACATTGGGGCTGTTTGGTTTGGTTTGCTTTATGGGGATTTATTTGGGGGGTTTTCTTCTTTTTATCTGCCACATCATCTCTCTCCCTCCTCGAGCAAAAAGATTCAAACTATTGTTATCCCACAAGCGTGAAGGTCGTTTACCTGGTGTGCAAGATGCCAACATACATGCAGGGCAGAGGCATTTCGTTTCATGTCTGCGCAGAGATGGGTGCTAGGTGGTCATTCTACAAAGCTAGCACCCATCTCTGCGCAGACATGAAATAGGTTACCTCTGCCCTGCCATGTATATTGGTGTCTTGCACACCGGGTAGACGACCTCACGCTTGTGGGGTAACCGTTTTGGCGACCCAGATGGGACTGCGCTGACAGCCTCGCCCGGTTTGTTTTGCCGCATCCGACGCGGAGAAGAGAACTGAGTGGACTCCAGCGCGCACCGACCTGTTGATCGGGGACTCCTTCAGCTCCCCTCCTGCAGTCAGGAGGTAAGCGACACAACGCTACCAAAAGAAGGTATTTTGGGGCCGATATGAGAAAAGGGGGGTAGGGGCAAGATCTCTCGGGAAGCAGTCAGCATTTGTTCTGTTCTGGGCTCTGCATAAGACGCATCAGGAAAGATACGCAGCAGTAGCATCATTTTGTTTGTTTCCACACGCTGTTCTGTTCTGAGTAACAAAAGGAGACGTCCCTCGTTTTGGTTTGGGTACGAAATGCTGGTTCGTTTTCAGTACCACTATGGGCGCTGCTGCTTCCCAGGAGGCACCCCTTTGCTCTCCTCTAGGATGCATCCTGAAGAAGTGGAATAAACTAGGGGGGAATCCCATGACTAAAAATAATCTAAAACGATATTGTCATCAATGGTGGCCACAATAGCAACTGGAAGATGGTAAACAATGGCCTGAGAATGGATCCCTGCAATATAACGCTACATTGCAATTAATGTTGTTTTGCTGGAGAACTGAAAAATGGGATGAAATACCCGATATGGATATGGTTTTTGCGTTAAGAAATGATTGGGATATTAGGAAGAAATGTGGCTTAGTGGATTCTAAGCAGCAGATTGGAATAGATGCGCTAAAAGAGAAAAAGGGAAAATCTTGTTGTACTGAATCGGAACAATCCAGAAGGACTGTATAGTACTGTTAAAACTGTCATGATGACTCATAATCCCAACTGGGGAGATGTACAGGCTCTCCTACAAGTATTTGTTTACCACTGAGGAGAGGAGAACAATTTTAGAGAAGGCTAGAGGAAGACTAACTCAAGAACATGGGGGGGTGCCTAATCCCGATATATACCTCCCAAAAGAGGACCCGGGCTGGAATCCAAACACAAGTGAAGGATTACAGAGGGTAAAGGAAGATCAAAAGCTAATCTTATATGGGATTCAGCATGGACTACAAAAGCCTAAGAATTTAGCTAAACTCTACGAACTAAGGCAGGGGGATAAGGAAACCCCGTCAGCCTTCTATGAGAGATCGGGTGAGATAGCTCGAAAATGGACAGATCTGGATCCGGAAGATGATAGCAATTTAAAGTTCTATAATATGCTGTTTATTAGCCAAGCAACAGCAGATAGAAGAAAGAGATTACAAAACGTGGAGGGAGCGGATGGCATGGCAAGCTCACACTTCTTGTCAATCCCATAGAAGGTGTATAAAGTTTCCCCAGCTGATCCTCCGGTTCCAGTCAACCTGGGGAATGAAATAATAGATTTTCTCATTGACAGTGGAGCCACACATTCTGTAGTAACGAGTTGTAGGGCACCCTTAAGTCGAACTAAAAGAAGCGTTGTTGGTGCAACAGGGAAAAAGACTTTAAGGCCGTTTTTACAACCTATGGAATGTTCAACTGGAAATACTAAATTAACTCGTGAATTCCTTTATATGCCAGAATGCTCCTTACCATTGCTTGGACGGGATTTACTCTGTAAACTGAATGCACAACCAACTTGTTCTGAAGACTCTGTTCAGTTGCATATTCCTCTAGAGACTGCCTGGAAAGCCCAGATATGTTTGCCTACCGAGAAAGACCCTAATGAAGAAATTAATATTCCAGAGAAAATACTGAATGTGGTCATACCTCTGGTGTGGGCATCGAAGATACCCAGACGAGCAAAGAACGCGACCCCGGTAAAGACTGAACTGAAACCAGGAGCTCAGCCCGTAAGAAAGAAACAATACCCCATTAAGCTGGAGGCCCCAAAAGAATTAGAACCTATAAGAAGCTCCTTTTTACAACATGGATTGTTACGGGAGTGTCAATCGCAATTTAATACTCCCATTCTACCTGTAAAGAAGCCCCATTCTTCTGAATATAGACTGGTACAGGACTTACGAGAAATTAATGCAAGGACAGTAGATGTCCACCCTTGTCGTTCCAAATCCATACACTCTCCTTACTACAGTCCCTAACAGTAATACTTATTTCACACTATTAGATTTAAAGGATGCCGCCTTCTGTATACCTGTGGATGAGCAGAGCCAGACCATCTTCGCCTTTGAATGGGAGAATCCAACTACAGGACGAAAGACACAACTCTGCTGGACTGCTGATGAATTGTATCAAGGTTTTTCTTTTAGAAAACCACGACTGAAATTACTCCTAGGACACTCTCGCAAAGTGTTATTAATTTAGCAGGGTTACAATGAAAATTCTCTCTGTGGCATTCATTAACTTAGCGTTTACTTTTGAAACAGAAATCTACTCTTAAAACTTATCCAATCCTTTGGAAGAAGCCAGAACGCCAGCAGTGTAACGGCCTGTTCACCATTACCTAAATCTGCAGCCGATCCCCTCGAGTGGGGAATTTTGACTTTAGATTTAAACCGAAGCTCTCTTCAGGCCCCAAATTACCTCCTTTCAGAGTCAAATGTGGTTGTACAATCTGACAGGACAAGTAGAACTATTAGCGAATGCAACTAGAGCAGGATTACAAGATTTAAACACTCCATTCCAGGAAACTTCAAAAATGGCGTTGCAGAATAGGCTAACCTTAGACTTCATGTTACTACGTGAACACGGGGTACGTGGGTACCTAAATCTGAGAAACAAAGGTTCTTGCATCCATATCCCCAATATGACTGAACATTTAGATCGACAAATAGACAAAATAAAACAAGTAGCAAAATCAAGTAGAGATATTCAGGCCTATAGGGAAGGAGGATGGTTAAACAAAATATTACAAAGTTTTGGATTCTCCCTAACTGGACGGTTGGCAAGTTTTCTCGGAATATATTTTCTTGAAGATAAGGTCACCTTTAGTCCTATCCCATTGGACCAAGCTTTTGGAGACCTTCAGAATTTTGAAGGCTGAGACCTTCAGTCTCAGCCATAACCCCAACCCTCAGAGACCACTCTTACTGTCATCCAGCCTTCCCATTGTTAAGTGTCTCCCATGAGGCTGTGCCACTTTTCACACAGCTTTCACCACCTGTGCACCATACAATTCGCACCATCTATCAAGAGAGTACTGACACTCTACTTCAAACTCAAGGCGTAGGCGACAAGGCACGGCTCCCACAGCAATTGCAAGCAGCAGCTGGAAGCACCCTTTGGGCCCGCACGCCCAGCAGCAGCGACCCCGGCGATCGCCCCGCAAGAAGTTGGCACAGCTCACCGCCCGGGCTGCCGGGGCAGGCACCGCCAGCCCTTCCTCAAGAGCAACAGCGAGGGCGAGGGCCCGGCGCGGCGCGGCGGCCGGCGCGGCCGAGAGCGGGCAGGCCTGCTCAGGTGAAGGAGCCGGCCCCGCGCCGCCGCACCTGCACCGCCAGCTCCCCCCCTCGGCGCAGCCACAGGCCCAGCACCCGCGCCCCGAGTACTACCACCCGTGGGCCGCAACTCGCTCCTCAGCTACAAACGGACCGACGCCGATCCTCGACCTCCGGGGTCAGGAGGAGGCCCCCCACCAGCCGGCAGCCGTGCCCGCCCGGCGGCCGCCCTCGGAGCTCGGGGCCGCCCCCAGCAGCCAAGGGGCCGCACGGCGCAGCCCCCCGGCGCCGCCGCGGAGCGGCTGCCCTGACGGGAGGGGGAGGCGCGGGAACTCACCGCTGCTCGGACGAGCTGCTCGGACGAGCGCGGACAAGACGGCCAGCGGGAGCAGGAGCCGCAGCATGACGGGCGGCGGCGGGCAGGCGGGAAGCGGCGCCGGAGCGGACGCCCCTCAGCCCGCCGGCCCAGGGCACGCAGCTGACTGGCCCGCCGGGCCGGGCCGGGCCTGCTCTCCGCCCAGCTACCTGCCCAGGGAACGGCCTGGCGCAGCACGGGCATCCCTCCTTCCCACCGGCACCCACGGCGTTGGCGCTCTGCCATCAGTGGCCCGCCTGCCCGCCCTCGCCTCCCACCCCGCGCTCCCTGAGACCCAGAGCCGGGGACTTGCCCCGGGTTCTCAGACGGGAAGAAGGCAGCTCCGCCGGCCACCTTGGCTGGGAAGAAAGGCCTCGCACACCTCCACCCCCCCAGCCCAGGAGGGGGAAGATGCATCTCCCCGGCTGCAGCCCAGCCCCGCAGGCGCCCGACGCTGCAGACGGCGGCGCCGGCGGCGGGACAAAAAGGAGGCGGGAGGTGGCCCGCCAGCCACGTCCCCCCGCGCGGCCAAGTCCCACGTCGTGTGCGAGGAGGCGTCAGAAGGAGGACGACGCCGGCCAGGGCAAGGGAGGAAGGGAAAAAGCCCCCAGGGGCAGAGGCTTTCGGACAAAAAAGGGTGTTCCCCGGGCGGGGGGGTCTCCCATCCCGGCAGTAACCGGGCCCGCCCCTGCTTAGCTTCCGAACTCGGCCACCTTAAGGGTACTGGCCTGCACGCTGGCCCCCACCAGCACCCCCCCACCACTAACGCCCTTAGCCCCCACGCCCCGCCCCGCCCCGCCCCGCCCACGCTCTCCCCACCGCCCCTTTCCCCACGGCCCCGGCCCTGCGCGCCCTCCGCGGACGCGCCTGCCCCGCACCCACACACCACAAAACCCTCCTCTCCTCGACACCTCTCCGCGGGCCCTCGCACCACCTCACTCTCCCAAACACCCTCCTTCCCCACCGCCTCCTCCGCAACGCTTTACCTCACGCGTCTCCCACGACCCACGCACGCTTCTCCCCTCCCTGCTCCACACCCGCGCTCCCTGACCGCCCCGACTGACCGCCCTGCACAACGCCCGCTTCTCCCTGACAACTCTTTCCGCCCCTCCCTCCCACCCACCCCCTCCAACCCAACCCAACCCAACCCACAGCGGGACCAGCCGCCTGCCTTCTCTTTCCCCCTGCTTGCCCACCTCCTACCCTCCGCCTCGCTCTGCACCCGGGCTTGCACGGCTCAGACAGCACCTGCCCTCCAGCGGCCCCTCCACTTCTGACCAAACCCCCGGCCACCGCGCCCGGCCTCCTCGTCCCCTAGCTGTGCTCTTCCCACCCCTGCCCCTCGCATCTTCCCCTCCGACGGACTTTCTTCCAACCTTCTCCAAAACCTCCTTCGCTCCCTTCACGTCCCCGCTCGGCTAGCGCGAGCGCTCTTCGCTGCTTCCTCTCCCTCGGCGTGTCCACCTTCCTCACTCGCTCTCCTCTCCCAAGTGCAGCAGCCCCCAGCCTGTGACTGGCAGCTAGCCCCATGCCTGCCAAACTCCGCTTCTGTTACAGCCGCGGGAAAGAAGGAAGGAAGCGAAACAGGATCGTTTAGAGCTTAGCTATGAGCTCTAAACTGGAGCTTATATCCAGCTTTAGAGCTGGATCCTTTAGAGCTTAATGATGGTGACAACAGGGTGGAGCGTCGACGGGTAAGGATCAGGGGGAAGGCCAACAAGGCAGATATTGTGGTGGCAGTCTGCTACAGACCACCCAGCCAGGATGAGGAGACAGACCGACTATTCTAGAAGCAGCTGCGAGAAGCCTCACGATCGCTAGCCCTTGATCTTGTCGGGGACTTCAACCTACCGGATGCCTGCTGGAAATACCAGTCAGCAGAGAGGAAAGAGCCTAGGAGGTTCCTGGAGCGTGTGGCAGATAACTTCCTGCCACAGCCGGTGAGCGAGCCGACGAGGGAAGGTGCCCCGCTGGACCTCTCGTTCACGAACAGAGGAGGACTTGCGCGCCATGGGATGGCTGGAGGCCGTCTTGGGCAGAGCGATCACGAAATTATGATAGAGTTTTCGATACTCGCAGAAGCGAGGAGGGGAGTCAGCAGAACTGCCACCTTAGACTTCCGGAGGGCAGACTTTGGCCTGTTGAGGAGACTGGTCGACAGAGTCCCCTGGGAGGCAGCCCTGAAGGGCAAAGGAGTCCAGGAAGGCTGGACATTCGTTAAGGAGGAAGACCTAAAGGCACAAGAGCGGGCTGTGCCCAGGTGTGGAAAGACGAGCCGGAGGGGAAGAAGACCGGCCTGGCTGAATAGAGAGCTTTGGCTAGAACTCGGGGAAAAAGAGGAGAGCCTACGAGCTCTGGAAGAAGGGGCAGGCAAGTCAAGAGGACTACAAAGGTGTAGCGAGGTTGTGCAGGGAGAAACTTAGAAGGGCCAAAGCCGAGCTAGAGCTCAGTCTGGCTACTGCCGTAAAAGACAACAAAAAATACTTCTTCAAATACATGAGCAGCAAAAGGAGAGCTAAGGAGACTCTCCAGCCCAGGCCCTAGTAGACGGGGAGGGAACGCAGCGACGAAGGATGAGGAGAAGGCTGAGGTACTTAATGCCTTCTTTGCCTCAGTCTTTAATAGCAGGGCCAGTTGTTCTCTGGGTACCCAGCCCCCCGAGTCGGAAGATAGGGACGGGGACCAGAATGGAGCCCCCATCATCCAGGGGAAACGGTTAGGGACCTGCTACACCACTTAGACACTCACAAGTCTCTGGGGCCTGCCGAGATCCACCCGAGAGTACTGAAGGAACTGGCAGATGCGCTCACCACGCCCCTTCCATCATTTACCAGCAGTCCTGGCTAACTGGGGAGGTGCCAGTTGACTGGAGATTAGCAAACGTGACACCCATCTACAAGCAGGGCCGGAAGGAGGACCCGGGGAACTACAGGCCTCTCAGCCCGACCTCGGTACTGGGAAAGCTGATGGAGCAGATCATCCTGAGTGCCATCACACGGCACGGAGAGGATAACCAAGGGATCAAGCCCAGCCAGCATGGGTTTAGGAAAGGCAGGTCCTGCTTGACCAACCCGACCTCCTTCTACGACAAAGTGACCCGCCTAGTGGATGAGGGAAAGGCTGTGGATGGTGTCTCTCTTGACTTCAGTAAAGCCTTTGACTCGGTTTCCCACGGCATTCTCCTGGAGAAACGGGCTGCTCACGGCTTGGACGGGTGTCCTCTTTGCTGGGTAAAGAACTGGCTGGATGGCCGGGCCCAAAGAGCGGTGGTGAATGGAGTTTACTCCACTTGGCGGCCGCTCACAAGCGGTGTCCCCAGGGCTCTGTGTTGGGGCCAGTCCCGTTTACTGTCTTTATCGATGATCTGGACGAAGGGATGGAGCGCACGCTCAGTAAGTTTGCAGACGACACCAAGTTGCGCGGGAGCGTTGATCTGCTTGAGGGTAGGAAGGCCCTGCAGAAGGACCTGGACAGGCTGGATCCACGGGCTGGGGCCAATGGTATGAGGTTCAAGAAGGCTAAGTGCGAGCTCCTGCGCTTGGGCCACAACAAGCCCACGCAACGCTACAGGCTTGGGGAAGAGTGGCTGGAAAGCTGCCTGGCAGAAAAGGACCCGGGGTGTTGGCTGACAGCCGCCTGAATGGGAGCCAGCAGTGCGCCCAGGTGGCCAAGAAAGCCAGTGGCGTCCTGGCTTGTATCAAAAACCGTGTGGCCAGCAGGAGTAGGGAAGCGATCGTGCCCCTGTACTCGGGCGCTGGTCAGGCCGCACCTGGAATACTGCGTTCAGTTTTGGGCCCCTCACTACAAGAAAGACATTGGGGTGCTGGGGCGTGTCCAGAGAAGGGCGACGAAGCTGGTGAAGGGTCTAGAGCACAAGTCTTGTGAGGAGCGGCTGAGGGAACTGGGGTTGTTTAGCCTGGAGAAAAGGAGGCTGAGGGGAGACCTTATCGCTCTCTACAACTACCTGAAAGGAGGCTGTAGAGAGGCGGGCGTTGGTCTCTTCTCCCAGGTAGCAAGTGACAGGACGAGAGGGAATGGCCTCAAGTTGCGCCGGGGGAGGTTTAGACTGGATATGAGGAAATCTGACTTCACTGAAAAGGGTTATCAAGCATTGGAACAGGCTGCCCAGGGAAGTGGTTGAGTCGCCATCCCTGGACGTATTTCAAAGACGTTTGGATGAGGTGCTTAGGGACACGCTGTAGCGGTGGTCTGGGTAGTGTTAGGTTTACGGTTGGACTCGATGATCTTCAAGGTCTTTTCCAACCTAAACGATTCCGTGATTCCGTGTGAGTCTGTGATTTCCCGAGCGGAGCCTGAGAAAGGCCTCGCACACCTCCACCCCCCCAGCCCAGGGGGGGGAAGATGGATGTCCCGGCTGCAGCCCAGCCCGCAGGCGCCCGACGCTGCAGACGGCGGGCGCCGGCGGCGGGACAAAAAGGAGGCGGGAGGTGGCCCGCCAGCCACGTCCCCCCGCGCGGCCAAGTCCCACGTCGTGTGCGAGGAGGCGTCAGAAGGAGGACGACGCCGGCCAGGGCAAGGGAGGAAGGGAAAAAGCCCCCAGGGGCAGAGGCTTTCGGACAAAAAAGGGTGTTCCCCGGGCGGGGGGGTCTCCCATCCCGGCAGTAACCGGGCCCGCCCCTGCTTAGCTTCCGAACTCGGCCA
Organism: Ciconia boyciana; assembly: GCF_034638445.1. Lineage (NCBI taxonomy): Eukaryota > Metazoa > Chordata > Aves > Ciconiiformes > Ciconiidae > Ciconia > Ciconia boyciana. The sequence goes on from NC_132934.1 coordinate 19,914, forward strand.
CCTTAAGGGTACTGGCCTGCACGCTGGCCCCCACCAGCACCCCCCCACCACTAACGCCCTTAGCCCCCACGCCACGCCCCGCCCCGCCCCGCCCCGCCCCGCCCCGCCCACGCTCTCCCCACCGCCCCTTTCCCCCACGGCCCCGGCCCTGCGCGCCCTCCGCGGACGCGCCTGCCCCGCACCCACACACCACAAAACCCTCCTCTCCTCGACACCTCTCCGCGGGCCCTCGCACCACCTCACTCTCCCAAACACCCTCCTTCCCCACCGCCTCCTCCGCAACGCTTTACCTCACGCGTCTCCCACGACCCACGCACGCTTCTCCCCCTCCCTGCTCCACACCCGCGCTCCCTGACCGCCCCGACTGACCGCCCTGCACAACGCCCGCTTCTCCCTGACAACTCTTTCCGCCCCTCCCTCCCACCCACCCCCTCCAACCCAACCCAACCCAACCCACAGCGGGACCAGCCGCCTGCCTTCTCTTTCCCCCTGCTTGCCCACCTCCTACCCTCCGCCTCGCTCTGCACCCGGGCTTGCACGGCTCAGACAGCACCTGCCCTCCAGCGGCCCCTCCACTTCTGACCAAACCCCCGGCCACCGCGCCCGGCCTCCTCGTCCCCTAGCTGTGCTCTTCCCACCCCTGCCCCTCGCATCTTTCCACTGAGTGGTCTCCAGCAGTCTACAGCAGGCTCCAACGGACCATCAGAGACCCGCCAGAGACCACCGGAAACTGCTGGACGCCGCTGGACACCGCCGCAGACTGCAGGAGACCGCTGGACAACGCTGGAGACCGCCGGAGCCTGTTGGACTCCCCTGGAGCACCACCAAGGTTATTGGGGCCTCAAGGTGGCATTTTTTCATGCTGAGGATGACAGAGCCAGTGGGGGGTGGCTGTCCTCAGCTAGCTCTCGCCTCAGCTACCAAATGGTGGGTGAAGATGAAGCCAGACATGCCCTGGCAGTGCACAGAGAATACCAACAATTCAGCAAAGAAGCTAGATGCCCCATCCCTGGAAACATTCAAAACGGACAGACAACTCTTCCTTTGGACAAGCAGAAGACTTCTGTTCTGGCAGGAAGGACTTTTGGCAAGATTGGCCAACAAACAATTAAAAAAACAATAAAAAGCAATAAAACCCAATTTAAAAACCAACAGAAATCCAAGAAACACCGACTGAAAAAGCAAAAAATGCTCTCCTCTCTCATTTGGCACTTGTGAGGCTGCATGCAGACTCCTGTCTCCCGTTCCGGTCTCCCCGGGGCAGGAACGACACCGACATACGCGGTGCGGGCCCAGCCCAGCACCTTCGAGATGGTGAGGGGCCGGGGCACAGGGCACACAAGGAAAGGCGGAGGGAGCTGCCACTGTGCGGCTGAGAGAAGAGAGGGCTCACGCCTGGGTCTGACTGGTGCTCTTCCAGAACACTGACACTGTTGTCCTGACCCAATACCACGTACAAAATCATCCTGTTCATCTCCCACACGCACTTCACTGCTGCTAGTTTTGGTATCCAGAACAGCAAAGCCCTTGTATTAAAAAAAAGAGAGAGCGAGCCTGATTTCCCCAGCTTGCAGCCCTACTCTCTTTGGTAGGATACAAGCCGCGGGCTCAACTCTCCCACCTGCTTCCTGAGCCTTAGTGATCAAAGAGGAAGTATGACAGCATTCCAATGCCACTGTTCTCTGCAAAGTGCATGGGAAGCGGCATCCCGTCTCTACTTCATGAGACGGGTGAGAAAAAGCTTCATCTACACGGTAGGAATCAAACATGGAAGTGGAGCTTTGCTGTGAAAACTGCTTCTGTGAGCTCCTGAGCTACTCTGGCTTTAAGGGCTTTAACCCCACAGACAGGAGGTGGCGGGCCATGCTGTCAACTCTCTTTTACACCTTGCCTTCTAATCAACGGCACTATTTGGGTTGCTCCCACGTGGAGCCTTGGAGCGGACTCGCAGGTATCCAGCAGAGCTTACTGGAGCCCAGGCCTTGCAGCAAACCAGGGAACACACTCAACTGACAGTCTTGGTGCACCTCAAGGACTTCCTGTCAAGTTTGCTCTGTACGGAAGGAAAAACATTGGGGCTGTTTGGTTTGGTTTGCTTTATGGGGATTTATTTGGGGGGTTTTCTTCTTTTTATCTGCCACATCATCTCTCTCCCTCCTCGAGCAAAAAGATTCAAACTATTGTTATCCCACAAGCGTGAAGGTCGTTTACCTGGTGTGCAAGATGCCAACATACATGCAGGGCAGAGGCATTTCGTTTCATGTCTGCGCAGAGATGGGTGCTAGGTGGCCATTCTACAAAGCTAGCACCCATCTCTGCGCAGACATGAAATAGGTTACCTCTGCCCTGCCATGTATATTGGTGTCTTGCACACCGGGTAGACGACCTCACGCTTGTGGGGTAACCGTTTTGGCGACCCAGATGGGACTGCGCTGACAGCCTCGCCCGGTTTGTTTTGCCGCATCCGACGCGGAGAAGAGAACTGAGTGGACTCCAGCGCGCACCGACCTGTTGATCGGGGACTCCTTCAGCTCCCCTCCTGCAGTCAGGAGGTAAGCGACACAACGCTACCAAAAGAAGGTATTTTGGGGGGGATATGAGAAAAGGGGGGTAGGGGCAAGATCTCTCGGGAAGCAGTCAGCATTTGTTCTGTTCTGGGCTCTGCATAAGACGCATCAGGAAAGATACGCAGCAGTAGCATCATTTTGTTTGTTTCCACACGCTGTTCTGTTCTGAGTAACAAAAGGAGACGTCCCTCGTTTTGGTTTGGGTACGAAATGCTGGTTCGTTTTCAGTACCACTATGGGCGCTGCTGCTTCCCAGGAGGCACCCCTTTGCTCTCCTCTAGGATGCATCCTGAAGAAGTGGAATAAACTAGCGGGGGGGAATCCCATGACTAAAAATAATCTAAAACGATATTGTCATCAATGGTGGCCACAATAGCAACTGGAAGATGGTAAACAATGGCCTGAGAATGGATCCCTGCAATATAACGCTACATTGCAATTAATGTTGTTTTGCTGGAGAACTGAAAAATGGGATGAAATACCCGATATGGATATGGTTTTGCGTTAAGAAATGATTGGGATATTAGGAAGAAATGTGGCTTAGTGGATTCTAAGCAGCAGATTGGAATAGATGCGCTAAAAGAGAAAAAGGGAAAATCTTGTTGTACTGAATCGGAACAATCCAGAAGGACTGTATAGTACTGTTAAAACTGTCATGATGACTCATAATCCCAACTGGGGAGATGTACAGGCTCTCCTACAAGTATTTGTTTACCACTGAGGAGAGGAGAACAATTTTAGAGAAGGCTAGAGGAAGACTAACTCAAGAACATGGGGGTGCCTAATCCCGATATATACCTCCCAAAAGAGGACCCGGGCTGGAATCCAAACACAAGTGAAGGATTACAGAGGGTAAAGGAAGATCAAAAGCTAATCTTATATGGGATTCAGCATGGACTACAAAAGCCTAAGAATTTAGCTAAACTCTACGAACTAAGGCAGGGGGATAAGGAAACCCCGTCAGCCTTCTATGAGAGATCGGGTGAGATAGCTCGAAAATGGACAGATCTGGATCCGGAAGATGATAGCAATTTAAAGTTCTATAATATGCTGTTTATTAGCCAAGCAACAGCAGATAGAAGAAAGAGATTACAAAACGTGGAGGGAGCGGATGGCATGGCAAGCTCACACTTCTTGTCAATCCCATAGAAGGTGTATAAAGTTTCCCCAGCTGATCCTCCGGTTCCAGTCAACCTGGGGAATGAAATAATAGATTTTCTCATTGACAGTGGAGCCACACATTCTGTAGTAACGAGTTGTAGGGCACCCTTAAGTCGAACTAAAAGAAGCGTTGTTGGTGCAACAGGGAAAAAGACTTTAAGGCCGTTTTTACAACCTATGGAATGTTCAACTGGAAATACTAAATTAACTCGTGAATTCCTTTATATGCCAGAATGCTCCTTACCATTGCTTGGACGGGATTTACTCTGTAAACTGAATGCACAACCAACTTGTTCTGAAGACTCTGTTCAGTTGCATATTCCTCTAGAGACTGCCTGGAAAGCCCAGATATGTTTGCCTACCGAGAAAGACCCTAATGAAGAAATTAATATTCCAGAGAAAATACTGAATGTGGTCATACCTCTGGTGTGGGCATCGAAGATACCCAGACGAGCAAAGAACGCGACCCGGGTAAAGACTGAACTGAAACCAGGAGCTCAGCCCGTAAGAAAGAAACAATACCCCATTAAGCTGGAGGCCCCAAAAGAATTAGAACCTATAAGAAGCTCCTTTTACAACATGGATTGTTACGGGAGTGTCAATCGCAATTTAATACTCCCATTCTACCTGTAAAGAAGCCCCATTCTTCTGAATATAGACTGGTACAGGACTTACGAGAAATTAATGCAAGGACAGTAGATGTCCACCCTTGTCGTTCCAAATCCATACACTCTCCTTACTACAGTCCCTAACAGTAATACTTATTTCACACTATTAGATTTAAAGGATGCCGCCTTCTGTATACCTGTGGATGAGCAGAGCCAGACCATCTTCGCCTTTGAATGGGAGAATCCAACTACAGGACGAAAGACACAACTCTGCTGGACTGCTGATGAATTGTATCAAGGTTTTTCTTTTAGAAAACCACGACTGAAATTACTCCTAGGACACTCTCGCAAAGTGTTATTAATTTAGCAGGGTTACAATGAAAATTCTCTCTGTGGCATTCATTAACTTAGCGTTTACTTTTCCAAACAGAAATCTACTCTTAAAACTTATCCAATCCTTTGGAAGAAGCCAGAACGCCAGCAGTGTAACGGCCTGTTCACCATTACCTAAATCTGCAGCCGATCCCCTCGAGTGGGGAATTTTGACTTTAGATTTAAACCGAAGCTCTCTTCAGGCCCCAAATTACCTCCTTTCAGAGTCAAATGTGGTTGTACAATCTGACAGGACAAGTAGAACTATTAGCGAATGCAACTAGAGCAGGATTACAAGATTTAAACACTCCATTCCAGGAAACTTCAAAAATGGCGTTGCAGAATAGGCTAACCTTAGACTTCATGTTACTACGTGAAC
>NC_132934.1:25500-50500 GCF_034638445.1 Ciconia boyciana
GGGTGCTGGTGGGGGCCAGCGTGCAGGCCAGTACCCTTAAGGTGGCCGAGTTCGGAAGCTAAGCAGGGGCGGGCCCGGTTACTGCCGGGATGGGAGACCCCCCCGCCCGGGGAACACCCTTTTTTGTCCGAAAGCCTCTGCCCCTGGGGGGCTTGTCCCTTCCTCCCTTGCCCTGGCCGGCGTCGTCCTCCTTCTGACGCCTCCTCGCACACGACGTGGGACTTGGCCGCGCGGGGGGACGTGGCTGGCGGGCCACCTCCCGCCTCCTTTTTGTCCCGCCGCCGGCGCCGCCGTCTGCAGCGTCGGGCGCCTGCGGGGCTGGGCTGCAGCCGGGGAGATGCATCTTCCCCCTCCTGGGCTGGGGGGGTGGAGGTGTGCGAGGCCTTTCTCAGGCTCCGCTCGGGAAATCACAGACTCACACGGAATCACGGAATCGTTTAGGTTGGAAAAGACCTTGAAGATCATCGAGTCCAACCGTAAACCTAACACTACCCAGACCACCGCTACAGCGTGTCCCTAAGCACCTCATCCAAACGTCTTTGAAATACGTCCAGGGATGGCGACTCAACCACTTCCCTGGGCAGCCTGTTCCAATGCTTGATAACCCTTTTCAGTGAAGTCAGATTTCCTCATATCCAGTCTAAACCTCCCCCGGCGCAACTTGAGGCCATTCCCTCTCGTCCTGTCACTTGCTACCTGGGAGAAGAGACCAACGCCCGCCTCTCTACAGCCTCCTTTCAGGTAGTTGTAGAGAGCGATAAGGTCTCCCCTCAGCCTCCTTTTCTCCAGGCTAAACAACCCCAGTTCCCTCAGCCGCTCCTCACAAGACTTGTGCTCTAGACCCTTCACCAGCTTCGTCGCCCTTCTCTGGACACGCCCCAGCACCCCAATGTCTTTCTTGTAGTGAGGGGCCCAAAACTGAACGCAGTATTCCAGGTGCGGCCTGACCAGCGCCCGAGTACAGGGGCACGATCGCTTCCCTACTCCTGCTGGCCACACGGTTTTTGATACAAGCCAGGACGCCACTGGCTTTCTTGGCCACCTGGGCGCACTGCTGGCTCCCATTCAGGCGGCTGTCAGCCAACACCCCCGGGTCCTTTTCTGCCAGGCAGCTTTCCAGCCACTCTTCCCCAAGCCTGTAGCGTTGCGTGGGCTTGTTGTGGCCCAAGCGCAGGAGCTCGCACTTAGCCTTCTTGAACCTCATACCATTGGCCCCAGCCCGTGGATCCAGCCTGTCCAGGTCCTTCTGCAGGGCCTTCCTACCCTCAAGCAGATCAACGCTCCCGCGCAACTTGGTGTCGTCTGCAAACTTACTGAGCGTGCGCTCCATCCCTTCGTCCAGATCATCGATAAAGACAGTAAACGGGACTGGCCCCAACACAGAGCCCTGGGGACACCGCTTGTGAGCGGCCGCCAAGTGGAGTAAACTCCATTCACCACCGCTCTTTGGGCCCGGCCATCCAGCCAGTTCTTTACCCAGCAAAGAGGACACCCGTCCAAGCCGTGAGCAGCCCGTTTCTCCAGGAGAATGCCGTGGGAAACCGAGTCAAAGGCTTTACTGAAGTCAAGAGAGACACCATCCACAGCCTTTCCCTCATCCACTAGGCGGGTCACTTTGTCGTAGAAGGAGGTCGGGTTGGTCAAGCAGGACCTGCCTTTCCTAAACCCATGCTGGCTGGGCTTGATCCCTTGGTTATCCTCTCCGTGCCGTGTGATGGCACTCAGGATGATCTGCTCCATCAGCTTTCCCAGTACCGAGGTCGGGCTGAGAGGCCTGTAGTTCCCCGGGTCCTCCTTCCGGCCCTGCTTGTAGATGGGTGTCACGTTTGCTAATCTCCAGTCAACTGGCACCTCCCCAGTTAGCCAGGACTGCTGGTAAATGATGGAAGGGGGCGTGGTGAGCGCATCTGCCAGTTCCTTCAGTACTCTCGGGTGGATCTCGGCAGGCCCCAGAGACTTGTGAGTGTCTAAGTGGTGTAGCAGGTCCCTAACCGTTTCCCCCTGGATGATGGGGGCTCCATTCTGGTCCCCGTCCCTATCTTCCGACTCGGGGGGCTGGGTACCCAGAGAACAACTGGCCCTGCTATTAAAGACTGAGGCAAAGAAGGCATTAAGTACCTCAGCCTTCTCCTCATCCTTCGTCGCTGCGTTCCCTCCCCTGTCTACTAGGGCCTGGGCTGGAGAGTCTCCTTAGCTCTCCTTTTGCTGCTCATGTATTTGAAGAAGTATTTTTTGTTGTCTTTTACGGCAGTAGCCAGACTGAGCTCTAGCTCGGCTTTGGCCCTTCTAAGTTTCTCCCTGCACAACCTCGCTACACCTTTGTAGTCCTCTTGACTTGCCTGCCCCTTCTTCCAGAGCTCGTAGGCTCTCCTCTTTTTCCCCGAGTTCTAGCCAAAGCTCTCTATTCAGCCAGGCCGGTCTTCTTCCCCTCCGGCTCGTCTTTCCACACCTGGGCACAGCCCGCTCTTGTGCCTTTAGGTCTTCCTCCTTAACGAATGTCCAGCCTTCCTGGACTCCTTTGCCCTTCAGGGCTGCCTCCCAGGGGACTCTGTCGACCAGTCTCCTCAACAGGCCAAAGTCTGCCCTCCGGAAGTCTAAGGTGGCAGTTCTGCTGACTCCCCTCCTCGCTTCTGCGAGTATCGAAAACTCTATCATAATTTCGTGATCGCTCTGCCCAAGACGGCCTCCAGCCATCCCATGGCGCGCAAGTCCTCCTCTGTTCGTGAACGAGAGGTCCAGCGGGGCACCTTCCCTCGTCGGCTCGCTCACCGGCTGTGGCAGGAAGTTATCTGCCACACGCTCCAGGAACCTCCTAGGCTCTTTCCTCTCTGCTGACTGGTATTTCCAGCAGGCATCCGGTAGGTTGAAGTCCCCGACAAGATCAAGGGCTAGCGATCGTGAGGCTTCTCGCAGCTGCTTCTAGAATAGTCGGTCTGTCTCCTCATCCTGGCTGGGTGGTCTGTAGCAGACTGCCACCACAATATCTGCCTTGTTGGCCTTCCCCCTGATCCTTACCCGTCGACGCTCCACCCTGTTGTCACCATCATTAAGCTCTAAAGGATCCAGCTCTAAAGCTGGATATAAGCTCCAGTTTAGAGCTCATAGCTAAGCTCTAAACGATCCTGTTTCGCTTCCTTCCTTCTTTCCCGCGGCTGTAACAGAAGCGGAGTTTGGCAGGCATGGGGCTAGCTGCCAGTCACAGGCTGGGGGCTGCTGCACTTGGGAGAGGAGAGCGAGTGAGGAAGGTGGACACGCCGAGGGAGAGGAAGCAGCGAAGAGCGCTCGCACTAGCCGAGCGGGGACGTGAAGGGAGCGAAGGAGGTTTTGGAGAAGGTTGGAAGAAAGTCCGTCGGAGGGGAAGATGCGAGGGGCAGGGGTGGGAAGAGCACAGCTAGGGGACGAGGAGGCCGGGCGCGGTGGCCGGGGGTTTGGTCAGAAGTGGAGGGGCCGCTGGAGGGCAGGTGCTGTCTGAGCCGTGCAAGCCCGGGTGCAGAGCGAGGCGGAGGGTAGGAGGTGGGCAAGCAGGGGGAAAGAGAAGGCAGGCGGCTGGTCCCGCTGTGGGTTGGGTTGGGTTGGGTTGGAGGGGTGGGTGGGAGGGAGGGGCGGAAAGAGTTGTCAGGGAGAAGCGGGCGTTGTGCAGGGCGGTCAGTCGGGGCGGTCAGGGAGCGCGGGTGTGGAGCAGGGAGGGGGAGAAGCGTGCGTGGGTCGTGGGAGACGCGTGAGGTAAAGCGTTGCGGAGGAGGCGGTGGGGAAGGAGGGTGTTTGGGAGAGTGAGGTGGTGCGAGGGCCCGCGGAGAGGTGTCGAGGAGAGGAGGGTTTTGTGGTGTGTGGGTGCGGGGCAGGCGCGTCCGCGGAGGGCGCGCAGGGCCGGGGCCGTGGGGGAAAGGGGGCGGTGGGGAGAGCGTGGGCGGGGCGGGGCGGGGCGGGGCGTGGGGGCTAAGGGCGTTAGTGGTGGGGGGGTGCTGGTGGGGGCCAGCGTGCAGGCCAGTACCCTTAAGGTGGCCGAGTTCGGAAGCTAAGCAGGGGCGGGCCCGGTTACTGCCGGGATGGGAGACCCCCCCGCCCGGGGAACACCCTTTTTTGTCCGAAAGCCTCTGCCCCTGGGGCTTTTTCCCTTCCTCCCTTGCCCTGGCCGGCGTCGTCCTCCTTCTGACGCCTCCTCGCACACGACGTGGGACTTGGCCGCGCGGGGGGACGTGGCTGGCGGGCCACCTCCCGCCTCCTTTTGTCCCGCCGCCGGCGCCGCCGTCTGCAGCGTCGGGCGCCTGCGGGGCTGGGCTGCAGCCGGGGAGATGCATCTTGCCCTCCTGGGCTGGGGGGGTGGAGGTGTGCGAGGCCTTTCTTCCCAGCCAAGGTGGCCGGCGGAGCTGCCTTCTTCCCGTCTGAGAACCTGGGGCAAGTCCCCGGCTCTGGGTCTCAGGGAGCGCGGGGTGGGAGGCGAGGGCGGGCAGGCGGGCCACTGATGGCAGAGCGCCAACGCCGTGGGTGCCGGTGGGAAGGAGGGATGCCCGTGCTGCGCCAGGCCGTTCCCTGGGCAGGTAGCTGGGCGGAGAGCAGGCCCGGCCCGGCCCGGCGGGCCAGTCAGCTGCGTGCCCTGGGCCGGCGGGCTGAGGGGCGTCCGCTCCGGCGCCGCTTCCCGCCTGCCCGCCGCCGCCCGTCATGCTGCGGCTCCTGCTCCCGCTGGCCGTCTTGTCCGCGCTCGTCCGAGCAGCTCGTCCGAGCAGCGGTGAGTTCCCGCGCCTCCCCCTCCCGTCAGGGCAGCCGCTCCGCGGCGGCGCCGGGGGGCTGCGCCGTGCGGCCCCTTGGCTGCTGGGGGCGGCCCCGAGCTCCGAGGGCGGCCGCCGGGCGGGCACGGCTGCCGGCTGGTGGGGGGCCTCCTCCTGACCCCGGAGGTCGAGGATCGGCGTCGGTCCGTTTGTAGCTGAGGAGCGAGTTGCGGCCCACGGGTGGTAGTACTCGGGGCGCGGGTGCTGGGCCTGTGGCTGCGCCGAGGGGGGGAGCTGGCGGTGCAGGTGCGGCGGCGGGGGGGGGCCGGCTCCTTCACCTGAGCAGGCCTGCCCGCTCTCGGCCGCGCCGGCCGCCGCGCCGCGCCGGGCCCTCGCCCTCGCTGTTGCTCTTGAGGAAGGGCTGGCGGTGCCTGCCCCGGCAGCCCGGGCGGTGAGCTGTGCCAACTTCTTGCGGGGGCGATCGCCGGGGTCGCTGCTGCTGGGCGTGCGGGCCCAAAGGGTGCTTCCAGCTGCTGCTTGCAATTGCTGTGGGAGCCGTGCCTTGTCGCCTACGCCTTGAGTTTGAAGTAGAGTGTCAGTACTCTCTTGATAGATGGTGCGAATTGTATGGTGCACAGGTGGTGAAAGCTGTGTGAAAAGTGGCACAGCCTCATGGGAGACACTTAACAATGGGAAGGCTGGATGACAGTAAGAGTGGTCTCTGAGGGTTGGGGTTATGGCTGAGACTGAAGGTCTCAGCCTTCAAAATTCTGAAGGTCTCCAAAAGCTTGGTCCAATGGGATAGGACTAAAGGTGACCTTATCTTCAAGAAAATATATTCCGAGAAAACTTGCCAACCGTCCAGTTAGGGAGAATCCAAAACTTTGTAATATTTTGTTTAACCATCCTCCTTCCCTATAGGCCTGAATATCTCTACTTGATTTTGCTACTTGTTTTATTTTGTCTATTTGTCGATCTAAATGTTCAGTCATATTGGGGATATGGATGCAAGAACCTTTGTTTCTCAGATTTAGGTACCCACGTACCCGTGTTCACGTAGTAACATGAAGTCTAAGGTTAGCCTATTCTGCAACGCCATTTTTGAAGTTTCCTGGAATGGAGTGTTTAAATCTTGTAATCCTGCTCTAGTTGCATTCGCTAATAGTTCTACTTGTCCTGTCAGATTGTACAACCACATTTGACTCTGAAAGGAGGTAATTTGGGGCCTGAAGAGAGCTTCGGTTTAAATCTAAAGTCAAAATTCCCCACTCGAGGGGATCGGCTGCAGATTTAGGTAATGGTGAACAGGCCGTTACACTGCTGGCGTTCTGGCTTCTTCCAAAGGATTGGATAAGTTTTAAGAGTAGATTTCTGTTTCAAAAAGTAAACGCTAAGTTAATGAATGCCACAGAGAGAATTTTCATTGTAACCCTGCTAAATTAATAACACTTTGCGAGAGTGTCCTAGGAGTAATTTCAGTCGTGGTTTTCTAAAAGAAAAACCTTGATACAATTCATCAGCAGTCCAGCAGAGTTGTGTCTTTCGTCCTGTAGTTGGATTCTCCCATTCAAAGGCGAAGATGGTCTGGCTCTGCTCATCCACAGGTATACAGAAGGCGGCATCCTTTAAATCTAATAGTGTGAAATAAGTATTACTGTTAGGGACTGTAGTAAGGAGAGTGTATGGATTTGGAACGACAAGGGTGGACATCTACTGTCCTTGCATTAATTTCTCGTAAGTCCTGTACCAGTCTATATTCAGAAGAATGGGGCTTCTTTACAGGTAGAATGGGAGTATTAAATTGCGATTGACACTCCCGTAACAATCCATGTTGTAAAAGGAGCTTCTTATAGGTTCTAATTCTTTTGGGGCCTCCAGCTTAATGGGGTATTGTTTCTTTCTTACGGGCTGAGCTCCTGGTTTCAGTTCAGTCTTTACCGGGGTCGCGTTCTTTGCTCGTCTGGGTATCTTCGATGCCCACACCAGAGGTATGACCACATTCAGTATTTTCTCTGGAATATTAATTTCTTCATTAGGGTCTTTCTCGGTAGGCAAACATATCTGGGCTTTCCAGGCAGTCTCTAGAGGAATATGCAACTGAACAGAGTCTTCAGAACAAGTTGGTTGTGCATTCAGTTTACAGAGTAAATCCCGTCCAAGCAATGGTAAGGAGCATTCTGGCATATAAAGGAATTCACGAGTTAATTTAGTATTTCCAGTTGAACATTCCATAGGTTGTAAAAACGGCCTTAAAGTCTTTTTCCCTGTTGCACCAACAACGCTTCTTTTAGTTCGACTTAAGGGTGCCCTACAACTCGTTACTACAGAATGTGTGGCTCCACTGTCAATGAGAAAATCTATTATTTCATTCCCCAGGTTGACTGGAACCGGAGGATCAGCTGGGGAAACTTTATACACCTTCTATGGGATTGACAAGAAGTGTGAGCTTGCCATGCCATCCGCTCCCTCCACGTTTTGTAATCTCTTTCTTCTATCTGCTGTTGCTTGGCTAATAAACAGCATATTATAGAACTTTAAATTGCTATCATCTTCCGGATCCAGATCTGTCCATTTTCGAGCTATCTCACCCGATCTCTCATAGAAGGCTGACGGGGTTTCCTTATCCCCTGCCTTAGTTCGTAGAGTTTAGCTAAATTCTTAGGCTTTTGTAGTCCATGCTGAATCCCATATAAGATTAGCTTTTGATCTTCCTTTACCCTCTGTAATCCTTCACTTGTGTTTGGATTCCAGCCCGGGTCCTCTTTTGGGAGGTATATATCGGGATTAGGCACCCCCATGTTCTTGAGTTAGTCTTCCTCTAGCCTTCTCTAAAATTGTTCTCCTCTCCTCAGTGGTAAACAAATACTTGTAGGAGAGCCTGTACATCTCCCCAGTTGGGATTATGAGTCATCATGACAGTTTTAACAGTACTATACAGTCCTTCTGGATTGTTCCGATTCAGTACAACAAGATTTTCCCTTTTTCTCTTTTAGCGCATCTATTCCAATCTGCTGCTTAGAATCCACTAAGCCACATTTCTTCCTAATATCCCAATCATTTCTTAACGCAAAAACCATATCCATATCGGGTATTTCATCCCATTTTTCAGTTCTCCAGCAAAACAACATTAATTGCAATGTAGCGTTATATTGCAGGGATCCATTCTCAGGCCATTGTTTACCATCTTCCAGTTGCTATTGTGGCCACCATTGATGACAATATCGTTTTAGATTATTTTTAGTCATGGGATTCCCCCCTAGTTTATTCCACTTCTTCAGGATGCATCCTAGAGGAGAGCAAAGGGGTGCCTCCTGGGAAGCAGCAGCGCCCATAGTGGTACTGAAAACGAACCAGCATTTCGTACCCAAACCAAAACGAGGGACGTCTCCTTTTGTTACTCAGAACAGAACAGCGTGTGGAAACAAACAAAATGATGCTACTGCTGCGTATCTTTCCTGATGCGTCTTATGCAGAGCCCAGAACAGAACAAATGCTGACTGCTTCCCGAGAGATCTTGCCCCTACCCCCCTTTTCTCATATCCCCCCCAAAATACCTTCTTTTGGTAGCGTTGTGTCGCTTACCTCCTGACTGCAGGAGGGGAGCTGAAGGAGTCCCCGATCAACAGGTCGGTGCGCGCTGGAGTCCACTCAGTTCTCTTCTCCGCGTCGGATGCGGCAAAACAAACCGGGCGAGGCTGTCAGCGCAGTCCCATCTGGGTCGCCAAAACGGTTACCCCACAAGCGTGAGGTCGTCTACCCGGTGTGCAAGACACCAATATACATGGCAGGGCAGAGGTAACCTATTTCATGTCTGCGCAGAGATGGGTGCTAGCTTTGTAGAATGACCACCTAGCACCCATCTCTGCGCAGACATGAAACGAAATGCCTCTGCCCTGCATGTATGTTGGCATCTTGCACACCAGGTAAACGACCTTCACGCTTGTGGGATAACAATAGTTTGAATCTTTTTGCTCGAGGAGGGAGAGAGATGATGTGGCAGATAAAAAGAAGAAAACCCCCCAAATAAATCCCCATAAAGCAAACCAAACCAAACAGCCCCAATGTTTTTCCTTCCGTACAGAGCAAACTTGACAGGAAGTCCTTGAGGTGCACCAAGACTGTCAGTTGAGTGTGTTCCCTGGTTTGCTGCAAGGCCTGGGCTCCAGTAAGCTCTGCTGGATACCTGCGAGTCCGCTCCAAGGCTCCACGTGGGAGCAACCCAAATAGTGCCGTTGATTAGAAGGCAAGGTGTAAAAAGAGAGTTGACAGCATGGCCCGCCACCTCCTGTCTGTGGGGTTAAAGCCCTTAAAGCCAGAGTAGCTCAGGAGCTCACAGAAGCAGTTTTCACAGCAAAGCTCCACTTCCATGTTTGATTCCTACCGTGTAGATGAAGCTTTTTCTCACCCGTCTCATGAAGTAGAGACGGGATGCCGCTTCCCATGCACTTTGCAGAGAACAGTGGCATTGGAATGCTGTCATACTTCCTCTTTGATCACTAAGGCTCAGGAAGCAGGTGGGAGAGTTGAGCCCGCGGCTTGTATCCTACCAAAGAGAGTAGGGCTGCAAGCTGGGGAAATCAGGCTCGCTCTCTTTTTTTTAATACAAGGGCTTTGCTGTTCTGGATACCAAAACTAGCAGCAGTGAAGTGCGTGTGGGAGATGAACAGGATGATTTTGTACGTGGTATTGGGTCAGGACAACAGTGTCAGTGTTCTGGAAGAGCACCAGTCAGACCCAGGCGTGAGCCCTCTCTTCTCTCAGCCGCACAGTGGCAGCTCCCTCCGCCTTTCCTTGTGTGCCCTGTGCCCCGGCCCCTCACCATCTCGAAGGTGCTGGGCTGGGCCCGCACCGCGTATGTCGGTGTCGTTCCTGCCCCGGGAGACCGGAACGGGAGACAGGAGTCTGCATGCAGCCTCACAAGTGCCAAATGAGAGAGGAGAGCATTTTTTGCTTTTTCAGTCGGTGTTTCTTGGATTTCTGTTGGTTTTTAAATTGGGTTTTATTGCTTTTTATTGTTTTTAATTGTTTGTTGGCCAATCTTGCCAAAAGTCCTTCCTGCCAGAACGGAAGTCTTCTGCTTGTCCAAAGGAAGAGTTGTCTGTCCGTTTTGAATGTTTCCAGGGATGGGGCATCTAGCTTCTTTGCTGAATTGTTGGTATTCTCTGTGCACTGCCAGGGCATGTCTGGCTTCATCTTCACCCACCATTTGGTAGCTGAGGCGAGAGCTAGCTGAGGACAGCCACCCCCCACTGGCTCTGTCATCCTCAGCATGAAAAAATGCCACCTTGAGGCCCCAATAACCTTGGTGGTGCTCCAGGGGAGTCCAACAGGCTCCGGCGGTCTCCAGCGTTGTCCAGCGGTCTCCTGCAGTCTGCGGCGGTGTCCAGCGGCGTCCAGCAGTTTCCGGTGGTCTCTGGCGGGTCTCTGATGGTCCGTTGGAGCCTGCTGTAGACTGCTGGAGACCACTCAGTGGAAAGATGCGAGGGGCAGGGGTGGGAAGAGCACAGCTAGGGGACGAGGAGGCCGGGCGCGGTGGCCGGGGGTTTGGTCAGAAGTGGAGGGGCCGCTGGAGGGCAGGTGCTGTCTGAGCCGTGCAAGCCCGGGTGCAGAGCGAGGCGGAGGGTAGGAGGTGGGCAAGCAGGGGGAAAGAGAAGGCAGGCGGCTGGTCCCGCTGTGGGTTGGGTTGGGTTGGGTTGGAGGGGGTGGGTGGGAGGGAGGGGCGGAAAGAGTTGTCAGGGAGAAGCGGGCGGTGTGCAGGGCGGTCAGTCGGGGCGGTCAGGGAGCGCGGGTGTGGAGCAGGGAGGGGAGAAGCGTGCGTGGGTCGTGGGAGACGCGTGAGGTAAAGCGTTGCGGAGGAGGCGGTGGGGAAGGAGGGTGTTTGGGAGAGTGAGGTGGTGCGAGGGCCCGCGGAGAGGTGTCGAGGAGAGGAGGGTTTTGTGGTGTGTGGGTGCGGGGCAGGCGCGTCCGCGGAGGGCGCGCAGGGCCGGGGCCGTGGGGGAAAGGGGGCGGTGGGGAGAGCGTGGGCGGGGCGGGGCGGGGCGGGGCGGGGCGTGGGGGCTAAGGGCGTTAGTGGTGGGGGGGTGCTGGTGGGGGCCAGCGTGCAGGCCAGTACCCTTAAGGTGGCCGAGTTCGGAAGCTAAGCAGGGGCGGGCCCGGTTACTGCCGGGATGGGAGACCCCCCCGCCCGGGGAACACCCTTTTTTGTCCGAAAGCCTCTGCCCCTGGGGGCTTTTTCCCTTCCTCCCTTGCCCTGGCCGGCGTCGTCCTCCTTCTGACGCCTCCTCGCACACGACGTGGGACTTGGCCGCGCGGGGGGACGTGGCTGGCGGGCCACCTCCCGCCTCCTTTTTGTCCCGCCGCCGGCGCCGCCGTCTGCAGCGTCGGGCGCGCTGGGCTGCAGCCGGGGAGTTGCAGCTTGCCCCTCCTGGGCTGGGGGGGTGGAGGTGTGCGAGGCCTTTCTTCCCAGCCAAGGTGGCCGGCGGAGCTGCCTTCTTCCCGTCTGAGAACCTGGGGCAAGTCCCCGGCTCTGGGTCTCAGGGAGCGCGGGGTGGGAGGCGAGGGCGGGCAGGCGGGCCACTGATGGCAGAGCGCCAACGCCGTGGGTGCCGGTGGGAAGGAGGGATGCCCGTGCTGCGCCAGGCCGTTCCCTGGGCAGGTAGCTGGGCGGAGAGCAGGCCCGGCCCGGCCCGGCGGGCCAGTCAGCTGCGTGCCCTGGGCCGGCGGGCTGAGGGCGTCCGCTCCGGCGCCGCTTCCCGCCTGCCCGCCGCCGCCCGTCATGCTGCGGCTCCTGCTCCCGCTGGCCGTCTTGTCCGCGCTCGTCCGAGCAGCTCGTCCGAGCAGCGGTGAGTTCCCGCGCCTCCCCCTCCCGTCAGGGCAGCCGCTCCGCGGCGGCGCCGGGGGGCTGCGCCGTGCGGCCCCTTGGCTGCTGGGGGCGGCCCCGAGCTCCGAGGGCGGCCGCCGGGCGGGCACGGCTGCCGGCTGGTGGGGGGCCTCCTCCTGACCCCGGAGGTCGAGGATCGGCGTCGGTCCGTTTGTAGCTGAGGAGCGAGTTGCGGCCCACGGGTGGTAGTACTCGGGGCGCGGGTGCTGGGCCTGTGGCTGCGCCGAGGGGGGGAGCTGGCGGTGCAGGTGCGGCGGCGGGGGGGGGCCGGCTCCTTCACCTGAGCAGGCCTGCCCGCTCTCGGCCGCGCCGGCCGCCGCGCCGCGCCGGGCCCTCGCCCTCGCTGTTGCTCTTGAGGAAGGGCTGGCGGTGCCTGCCCCGGCAGCCCGGGCGGTGAGCTGTGCCAACTTCTTGCGGGGGCGATCGCCGGGGTCGCTGCTGCTGGGCGTGCGGGCCCAAAGGGTGCTTCCAGCTGCTGCTTGCAATTGCTGTGGGAGCCGTGCCTTGTCGCCTACGCCTTGAGTTTGAAGTAGAGTGTCAGTACTCTCTTGATAGATGGTGCGAATTGTATGGTGCACAGGTGGTGAAAGCTGTGTGAAAAGTGGCACAGCCTCATGGGAGACACTTAACAATGGGAAGGCTGGATGACAGTAAGAGTGGTCTCTGAGGGTTGGGGTTATGGCTGAGACTGAAGGTCTCAGCCTTCAAAATTCTGAAGGTCTCCAAAAGCTTGGTCCAATGGGATAGGACTAAAGGTGACCTTATCTTCAAGAAAATATATTCCGAGAAAACTTGCCAACCGTCCAGTTAGGGAGAATCCAAAACTTTGTAATATTTTGTTTAACCATCCTCCTTCCCTATAGGCCTGAATATCTCTACTTGATTTTGCTACTTGTTTTATTTTGTCTATTTGTCGATCTAAATGTTCAGTCATATTGGGGATATGGATGCAAGAACCTTTGTTTCTCAGATTTAGGTACCCACGTACCCCGTGTTCACGTAGTAACATGAAGTCTAAGGTTAGCCTATTCTGCAACGCCATTTTTGAAGTTTCCTGGAATGGAGTGTTTAAATCTTGTAATCCTGCTCTAGTTGCATTCGCTAATAGTTCTACTTGTCCTGTCAGATTGTACAACCACATTTGACTCTGAAAGGAGGTAATTTGGGGCCTGAAGAGAGCTTCGGTTTAAATCTAAAGTCAAAATTCCCCACTCGAGGGGATCGGCTGCAGATTTAGGTAATGGTGAACAGGCCGTTACACTGCTGGCGTTCTGGCTTCTTCCAAAGGATTGGATAAGTTTTAAGAGTAGATTTCTGTTTCAAAAAGTAAACGCTAAGTTAATGAATGCCACAGAGAGAATTTTCATTGTAACCCTGCTAAATTAATAACACTTTGCGAGAGTGTCCTAGGAGTAATTTCAGTCGTGGTTTTCTAAAAGAAAAACCTTGATACAATTCATCAGCAGTCCAGCAGAGTTGTGTCTTTCGTCCTGTAGTTGGATTCTCCCATTCAAAGGCGAAGATGGTCTGGCTCTGCTCATCCACAGGTATACAGAAGGCGGCATCCTTTAAATCTAATAGTGTGAAATAAGTATTACTGTTAGGGACTGTAGTAAGGAGAGTGTATGGATTTGGAACGACAAGGGTGGACATCTACTGTCCTTGCATTAATTTCTCGTAAGTCCTGTACCAGTCTATATTCAGAAGAATGGGGCTTCTTTACAGGTAGAATGGGAGTATTAAATTGCGATTGACACTCCCGTAACAATCCATGTTGTAAAAGGAGCTTCTTATAGGTTCTAATTCTTTTGGGGCCTCCAGCTTAATGGGGTATTGTTTCTTTCTTACGGGCTGAGCTCCTGGTTTCAGTTCAGTCTTTACCGGGTCGCGTTCTTTGCTCGTCTGGGTATCTTCGATGCCCACACCAGAGGTATGACCACATTCAGTATTTTCTCTGGAATATTAATTTCTTCATTAGGGTCTTTCTCGGTAGGCAAACATATCTGGGCTTTCCAGGCAGTCTCTAGAGGAATATGCAACTGAACAGAGTCTTCAGAACAAGTTGGTTGTGCATTCAGTTTACAGAGTAAATCCCGTCCAAGCAATGGTAAGGAGCATTCTGGCATATAAAGGAATTCACGAGTTAATTTAGTATTTCCAGTTGAACATTCCATAGGTTGTAAAAACGGCCTTAAAGTCTTTTTCCCTGTTGCACCAACAACGCTTCTTTTAGTTCGACTTAAGGGTGCCCTACAACTCGTTACTACAGAATGTGTGGCTCCACTGTCAATGAGAAAATCTATTATTTCATTCCCCAGGTTGACTGGAACCGGAGGATCAGCTGGGGAAACTTTATACACCTTCTATGGGATTGACAAGAAGTGTGAGCTTGCCATGCCATCCGCTCCCTCCACGTTTTGTAATCTCTTTCTTCTATCTGCTGTTGCTTGGCTAATAAACAGCATATTATAGAACTTTAAATTGCTATCATCTTCCGGATCCAGATCTGTCCATTTTCGAGCTATCTCACCCGATCTCTCATAGAAGGCTGACGGGGTTTCCTTATCCCCCTGCCTTAGTTCGTAGAGTTTAGCTAAATTCTTAGGCTTTTGTAGTCCATGCTGAATCCCATATAAGATTAGCTTTTGATCTTCCTTTACCCTCTGTAATCCTTCACTTGTGTTTGGATTCCAGCCCGGGTCCTCTTTTGGGAGGTATATATCGGGATTAGGCACCCCCATGTTCTTGAGTTAGTCTTCCTCTAGCCTTCTCTAAAATTGTTCTCCTCTCCTCAGTGGTAAACAAATACTTGTAGGAGAGCCTGTACATCTCCCCAGTTGGGATTATGAGTCATCATGACAGTTTTAACAGTACTATACAGTCCTTCTGGATTGTTCCGATTCAGTACAACAAGATTTTCCCTTTTTCTCTTTTAGCGCATCTATTCCAATCTGCTGCTTAGAATCCACTAAGCCACATTTCTTCCTAATATCCCAATCATTTCTTAACGCAAAAACCATATCCATATCGGGTATTTCATCCCATTTTTCAGTTCTCCAGCAAAACAACATTAATTGCAATGTAGCGTTATATTGCAGGGATCCATTCTCAGGCCATTGTTTACCATCTTCCAGTTGCTATTGTGGCCACCATTGATGACAATATCGTTTTAGATTATTTTTAGTCATGGGATTCCCCCCTAGTTTATTCCACTTCTTCAGGATGCATCCTAGAGGAGAGCAAAGGGGTGCCTCCTGGGAAGCAGCAGCGCCCATAGTGGTACTGAAAACGAACCAGCATTTCGTACCCAAACCAAAACGAGGGACGTCTCCTTTTGTTACTCAGAACAGAACAGCGTGTGGAAACAAACAAAATGATGCTACTGCTGCGTATCTTTCCTGATGCGTCTTATGCAGAGCCCAGAACAGAACAAATGCTGACTGCTTCCCGAGAGATCTTGCCCCTACCCCCCTTTTCTCATATCCCCCCCAAAATACCTTCTTTTGGTAGCGTTGTGTCGCTTACCTCCTGACTGCAGGAGGGGAGCTGAAGGAGTCCCCGATCAACAGGTCGGTGCGCGCTGGAGTCCACTCAGTTCTCTTCTCCGCGTCGGATGCGGCAAAACAAACCGGGCGAGGCTGTCAGCGCAGTCCCATCTGGGTCGCCAAAACGGTTACCCCACAAGCGTGAGGTCGTCTACCCGGTGTGCAAGACACCAATATACATGGCAGGGCAGAGGTAACCTATTTCATGTCTGCGCAGAGATGGGTGCTAGCTTTGTAGAATGACCACCTAGCACCCATCTCTGCGCAGACATGAAACGAAATGCCTCTGCCCTGCATGTATGTTGGCATCTTGCACACCAGGTAAACGACCTTCACGCTTGTGGGATAACAATAGTTTGAATCTTTTTGCTCGAGGAGGGAGAGAGATGATGTGGCAGATAAAAAGAAGAAAACCCCCCAAATAAATCCCCATAAAGCAAACCAAACCAAACAGCCCCAATGTTTTTCCTTCCGTACAGAGCAAACTTGACAGGAAGTCCTTGAGGTGCACCAAGACTGTCAGTTGAGTGTGTTCCCTGGTTTGCTGCAAGGCCTGGGCTCCAGTAAGCTCTGC
This sequence comes from Ciconia boyciana, assembly GCF_034638445.1. Taxonomy (NCBI): domain Eukaryota; kingdom Metazoa; phylum Chordata; class Aves; order Ciconiiformes; family Ciconiidae; genus Ciconia; species Ciconia boyciana. The sequence goes on from NC_132934.1 coordinate 41,206, forward strand.
TGGATACCTGCGAGTCCGCTCCAAGGCTCCACGTGGGAGCAACCCAAATAGTGCCGTTGATTAGAAGGCAAGGTGTAAAAAGAGAGTTGACAGCATGGCCCGCCACCTCCTGTCTGTGGGGTTAAAGCCCTTAAAGCCAGAGTAGCTCAGGAGCTCACAGAAGCAGTTTTCACAGCAAAGCTCCACTTCCATGTTTGATTCCTACCGTGTAGATGAAGCTTTTTTCTCACCCGTCTCATGAAGTAGAGACGGGATGCCGCTTCCCATGCACTTTGCAGAGAACAGTGGCATTGGAATGCTGTCATACTTCCTCTTTGATCACTAAGGCTCAGGAAGCAGGTGGGAGAGTTGAGCCCGCGGCTTGTATCCTACCAAAGAGAGTAGGGCTGCAAGCTGGGGGAAATCAGGCTCGCTCTCTCTTTTTTTTAATACAAGGGCTTTGCTGTTCTGGATACCAAAACTAGCAGCAGTGAAGTGCGTGTGGGAGATGAACAGGATGATTTTGTACGTGGTATTGGGTCAGGACAACAGTGTCAGTGTTCTGGAAGAGCACCAGTCAGACCCAGGCGTGAGCCCTCTCTTCTCTCAGCCGCACAGTGGCAGCTCCCTCCGCCTTTCCTTGTGTGCCCTGTGCCCCGGCCCCTCACCATCTCGAAGGTGCTGGGCTGGGCCCGCACCGCGTATGTCGGTGTCGTTCCTGCCCCGGGGAGACCGGAACGGGAGACAGGAGTCTGCATGCAGCCTCACAAGTGCCAAATGAGAGAGGAGAGCATTTTTTGCTTTTTCAGTCGGTGTTTCTTGGATTTCTGTTGGTTTTTAAATTGGGTTTTATTGCTTTTTATTGTTTTTTAATTGTTTGTTGGCCAATCTTGCCAAAAGTCCTTCCTGCCAGAACAGAAGTCTTCTGCTTGTCCAAAGGAAGAGTTGTCTGTCCGTTTTGAATGTTTCCAGGGATGGGGCATCTAGCTTCTTTGCTGAATTGTTGGTATTCTCTGTGCACTGCCAGGGCATGTCTGGCTTCATCTTCACCCACCATTTGGTAGCTGAGGCGAGAGCTAGCTGAGGACAGCCACCCCCACTGGCTCTGTCATCCTCAGCATGAAAAATGCCACCTTGAGGCCCCAATAACCTTGGTGGTGCTCCAGGGGAGTCCAACAGGCTCCGGCGGTCTCCAGCGTTGTCCAGCGGTCTCCTGCAGTCTGCGGCGGTGTCCAGCGGCGTCCAGCAGTTTCCGGTGGTCTCTGGCGGGTCTCTGATGGTCCGTTGGAGCCTGCTGTAGACTGCTGGAGACCACTCAGTGGAAAGATGCGAGGGGCAGGGGTGGGAAGAGCACAGCTAGGGGACGAGGAGGCCGGGCGCGGTGGCCGGGGGTTTGGTCAGAAGTGGAGGGGCCGCTGGAGGGCAGGTGCTGTCTGAGCCGTGCAAGCCCGGGTGCAGAGCGAGGCGGAGGGTAGGAGGTGGGCAAGCAGGGGGAAAGAGAAGGCAGGCGGCTGGTCCCGCTGTGGGTTGGGTTGGGTTGGGTTGGAGGGGGTGGGTGGGAGGGAGGGGCGGAAAGAGTTGTCAGGGAGAAGCGGGCGTTGTGCAGGGCGGTCAGTCGGGCGGTCAGGGAGCGCGGGTGTGGAGCAGGGAGGGGAGAAGCGTGCGTGGGTCGTGGGAGACGCGTGAGGTAAAGCGTTGCGGAGGAGGCGGTGGGGAAGGAGGGTGTTTGGGAGAGTGAGGTGGTGCGAGGGCCCGCGGAGAGGTGTCGAGGAGAGGAGGGTTTTGTGGTGTGTGGGTGGGGGGCAGGCGCGTCCGCGGAGGGCGCGCAGGGCCGGGGCCGTGGGGGAAAGGGGCGGTGGGGAGAGCGTGGGCGGGGCGGGGCGGGCGGGGCGGGCGTGGGGGCTAAGGGCGTTAGTGGTGGGGGGGTGCTGGTGGGGGCCAGCGTGCAGGCCAGTACCCTTAAGGTGGCCGAGTTCGGAAGCTAAGCAGGGCGCGCCCGGTTACTGCCGGGATGGGAGACCCCCCCGCCCGGGGAACACCCTTTTTTGTCCGAAAGCCTCTGCCCCTGGGGGCTTTTTCCCTTCCTCCCTTGCCCTGGCCGGCGTCGTCCTCCTTCTGACGCCTCCTCGCACACGACGTGGGACTTGGCCGCGCGGGGGGACGTGGCTGGCGGGCCACCTCCCGCCTCCTTTTTGTCCCGCCGCCGGCGCCGCCGTCTGCAGCGTCGGGGCTGGGCTGCAGCCGGGGAGATGCATCTTCCCCCTCCTGGGCTGGGGGGGTGGAGGTGTGCGAGGCCTTTCTCAGGCTCCGCTCGGGAAATCACAGACTCACACGGAATCACGGAATCGTTTAGGTTGGAAAAGACCTTGAAGATCATCGAGTCCAACCGTAAACCTAACACTACCCAGACCACCGCTACAGCGTGTCCCTAAGCACCTCATCCAAACGTCTTTGAAATACGTCCAGGGATGGCGACTCAACCACTTCCCTGGGCAGCCTGTTCCAATGCTTGATAACCCTTTTCAGTGAAGTCAGATTTCCTCATATCCAGTCTAAACCTCCCCCGGCGCAACTTGAGGCCATTCCCTCTCGTCCTGTCACTTGCTACCTGGGAGAAGAGACCAACGCCCGCCTCTCTACAGCCTCCTTTCAGGTAGTTGTAGAGAGCGATAAGGTCTCCCCTCAGCCTCCTTTTCTCCAGGCTAAACAACCCCAGTTCCCTCAGCCGCTCCTCACAAGACTTGTGCTCTAGACCCTTCACCAGCTTCGTCGCCCTTCTCTGGACACGCCCCAGCACCCCAATGTCTTTCTTGTAGTGAGGGGCCCAAAACTGAACGCAGTATTCCAGGTGCGGCCTGACCAGCGCCCGAGTACAGGGGCACGATCGCTTCCCTACTCCTGCTGGCCACACGGTTTTTGATACAAGCCAGGACGCCACTGGCTTTCTTGGCCACCTGGGCGCACTGCTGGCTCCCATTCAGGCGGCTGTCAGCCAACACCTCGGGTCCTTTTCTGCCAGGCAGCTTTCCAGCCACTCTTCCCCAAGCCTGTAGCGTTGCGTGGGCTTGTTGTGGCCCAAGCGCAGGAGCTCGCACTTAGCCTTCTTGAACCTCATACCATTGGCCCCAGCCCGTGGATCCAGCCTGTCCAGGTCCTTCTGCAGGGCCTTCCTACCCTCAAGCAGATCAACGCTCCCGCGCAACTTGGTGTCGTCTGCAAACTTACTGAGCGTGCGCTCCATCCCTTCGTCCAGATCATCGATAAAGACAGTAAACGGGACTGGCCCCAACACAGAGCCCTGGGGGACACCGCTTGTGAGCGGCCGCCAAGTGGAGTAAACTCCATTCACCACCGCTCTTTGGGCCCGGCCATCCAGCCAGTTCTTTACCCAGCAAAGAGGACACCCGTCCAAGCCGTGAGCAGCCCGTTTCTCCAGGAGAATGCCGTGGGAAACCGAGTCAAAGGCTTTACTGAAGTCAAGAGAGACACCATCCACAGCCTTTCCCTCATCCACTAGGCGGGTCACTTTGTCGTAGAAGGAGGTCGGGTTGGTCAAGCAGGACCTGCCTTTCCTAAACCCATGCTGGCTGGGCTTGATCCCTTGGTTATCCTCTCCGTGCCGTGTGATGGCACTCAGGATGATCTGCTCCATCAGCTTTCCCAGTACCGAGGTCGGGCTGAGAGGCCTGTAGTTCCCCGGGTCCTCCTTCCGGCCCTGCTTGTAGATGGGTGTCACGTTTGCTAATCTCCAGTCAACTGGCACCTCCCCAGTTAGCCAGGACTGCTGGTAAATGATGGAAGGGGGCGTGGTGAGCGCATCTGCCAGTTCCTTCAGTACTCTCGGGTGGATCTCGGCAGGCCCCAGAGACTTGTGAGTGTCTAAGTGGTGTAGCAGGTCCCTAACCGTTTCCCCCTGGATGATGGGGGCTCCATTCTGGTCCCCGTCCCTATCTTCCGACTCGGGGGGCTGGGTACCCAGAGAACAACTGGCCCTGCTATTAAAGACTGAGGCAAAGAAGGCATTAAGTACCTCAGCCTTCTCCTCATCCTTCGTCGCTGCGTTCCCTCCCCCGTCTACTAGGGCCTGGGCTGGAGAGTCTCCTTAGCTCTCCTTTTGCTGCTCATGTATTTGAAGAAGTATTTTTTGTTGTCTTTTACGGCAGTAGCCAGACTGAGCTCTAGCTCGGCTTTGGCCCTTCTAAGTTTCTCCCTGCACAACCTCGCTACACCTTTGTAGTCCTCTTGACTTGCCTGCCCCTTCTTCCAGAGCTCGTAGGCTCTCCTCTTTTTCCTGAGTTCTAGCCAAAGCTCTCTATTCAGCCAGGCCGGTCTTCTTCCCCTCCGGCTCGTCTTTCCACACCTGGGCACAGCCCGCTCTTGTGCCTTTAGGTCTTCCTCCTTAACGAATGTCCAGCCTTCCTGGACTCCTTTGCCCTTCAGGGCTGCCTCCCAGGGGACTCTGTCGACCAGTCTCCTCAACAGGCCAAAGTCTGCCCTCCGGAAGTCTAAGGTGGCAGTTCTGCTGACTCCCCTCCTCGCTTCTGCGAGTATCGAAAACTCTATCATAATTTCGTGATCGCTCTGCCCAAGACGGCCTCCAGCCATCCCATGGCGCGCAAGTCCTCCTCTGTTCGTGAACGAGAGGTCCAGCGGGGCACCTTCCCTCGTCGGCTCGCTCACCGGCTGTGGCAGGAAGTTATCTGCCACACGCTCCAGGAACCTCCTAGGCTCTTTCCTCTCTGCTGACTGGTATTTCCAGCAGGCATCCGGTAGGTTGAAGTCCCCGACAAGATCAAGGGCTAGCGATCGTGAGGCTTCTCGCAGCTGCTTCTAGAATAGTCGGTCTGTCTCCTCATCCTGGCTGGGTGGTCTGTAGCAGACTGCCACCACAATATCTGCCTTGTTGGCCTTCCCCCTGATCCTTACCCGTCGACGCTCCACCCTGTTGTCACCATCATTAAGCTCTAAAGGATCCAGCTCTAAAGCTGGATATAAGCTCCAGTTTAGAGCTCATAGCTAAGCTCTAAACGATCCTGTTTCGCTTCCTTCCTTCTTTCCCGCGGCTGTAACAGAAGCGGAGTTTGGCAGGCATGGGGCTAGCTGCCAGTCACAGGCTGGGGGCTGCTGCACTTGGGAGAGGAGAGCGAGTGAGGAAGGTGGACACGCCGAGGGAGAGGAAGCAGCGAAGAGCGCTCGCACTAGCCGAGCGGGGACGTGAAGGGAGCGAAGGAGGTTTTGGAGAAGGTTGGAAGAAAGTCCGTCGGAGGGGAAGATGCGAGGGGCAGGGGTGGGAAGAGCACAGCTAGGGGACGAGGAGGCCGGGCGCGGTGGCCGGGGGTTTGGTCAGAAGTGGAGGGGCCGCTGGAGGGCAGGTGCTGTCTGAGCCGTGCAAGCCCGGGTGCAGAGCGAGGCGGAGGGTAGGAGGTGGGCAAGCAGGGGGAAAGAGAAGGCAGGCGGCTGGTCCCGCTGTGGGTTGGGTTGGGTTGGGTTGGAGGGGGTGGGTGGGAGGGAGGGGCGGAAAGAGTTGTCAGGGAGAAGCGGGCGTTGTGCAGGCCGGTCAGTCGGGGCGGCCAGGGAGCGCGGGTGTGGCGCAGGGAGGCGGAGAAGAGTGCGTGGGTCGTGGGAGACGCGTGAGGTAAAGCGTTGCGGAGGAGGCGGTGGGGAAGGAGGGTGTTTGGGAGAGTGAGGTGGTGCGAGGGCCCGCGGAGAGGTGTCGAGGAGAGGAGGGTTTTGTGGTGTGTGGGTGCGGGGCAGGCGCGTCGGCGGAGGGCGCGCAGGGCCGGGGCCGTGGGGGAAAGGGGGCGGTGGGGAGAGCGTGGGCGGGGCGGGGCGGGGCGTGGGGGCTAAGGGCGTTAGTGGTGGGGGGGTGCTGGTGGGGGCCAGCGTGCAGGCCAGTACCCTTAAGGTGGCCGAGTTCGGAAGCTAAGCAGGGGCGGGCCCGGTTACTGCCGGGATGGGAGACCCCCCCGCCCGGGGAACACCCTTTTTTGTCCGAAAGCCTCTGCCCCTGGGGGCTTTTTCCCTTCCTCCCTTGCCCTGGCCGGCGTCGTCCTCCTTCTGACGCCTCCTCGCACACGACGTGGGACTTGGCCGCGCGGGGGGACGTGGCTGGCGGGCCACCTCCCGCCTCCTTTTTGTCCCGCCGCCGGCGCCGCCGTCTGCAGCGTCGGGCGCCTGCGGGGCTGGGCTGCAGCCGGGGAGATGCATCTTCCCCCTCCTGGGCTGGGGGGGTGGAGGTGTGCGAGGCCTTTCTTCCCAGCCAAGGTGGCCGGCGGAGCTGCCTTCTTCCCGTCTGAGAACCCGGGGCAAGTCCCCGGCTCTGGGTCTCAGGGAGCGCGGGGTGGGAGGCGAGGGCGGGCAGGCGGGCCACTGATGGCAGAGCGCCAACGCCGTGGGTGCCGGTGGGAAGGAGGGATGCCCGTGCTGCGCCAGGCCGTTCCCTGGGCAGGTAGCTGGGCGGAGAGCAGGCCCGGCCCGGCCCGGCGGGCCAGTCAGCTGCGTGCCCTGGGCCGGCGGGCTGAGGGGCGTCCGCTCCGGCGCCGCTTCCCGCCTGCCCGCCGCCGCCCGTCATGCTGCGGCTCCTGCTCCCGCTGGCCGTCTTGTCCGCGCTCGTCCGAGCAGCTCGTCCGAGCAGCGGTGAGTTCCCGCGCCTCCCCTCCCGTCAGGGCAGCCGCTCCGCGGCGGCGCCGGGGCTGCGCCGTGCGGCCCCTTGGCTGCTGGGGGCGGCCCCGAGCTCCGAGGGCGGCCGCCGGGCGGGCACGGCTGCCGGCTGGTGGGGGGCCTCCTCCTGACCCCGGAGGTCGAGGATCGGCGTCGGTCCGTTTGTAGCTGAGGAGCGAGTTGCGGCCCACGGGTGGTAGTACTCGGGGCGCGGGTGCTGGGCCTGTGGCTGCGCCGAGGGGGGGAGCTGGCGGTGCAGGTGCGGCGGCGGGGGGGGGCCGGCTCCTTCACCTGAGCAGGCCTGCCCGCTCTCGGCCGCGCCGGCCGCCGCGCCGCGCCGGGCCCTCGCCCTCGCTGTTGCTCTTGAGGAAGGGCTGGCGGTGCCTGCCCCGGCAGCCCGGGCGGTGAGCTGTGCCAACTTCTTGCGGGGCGATCGCCGGGGTCGCTGCTGCTGGGCGTGCGGGCCCAAAGGGTGCTTCCAGCTGCTGCTTGCAATTGCTGTGGGAGCCGTGCCTTGTCGCCTACGCCTTGAGTTTGAAGTAGAGTGTCAGTACTCTCTTGATAGATGGTGCGAATTGTATGGTGCACAGGTGGTGAAAGCTGTGTGAAAAGTGGCACAGCCTCATGGGAGACACTTAACAATGGGAAGGCTGGATGACAGTAAGAGTGGTCTCTGAGGGTTGGGGTTATGGCTGAGACTGAAGGTCTCAGCCTTCAAAATTCTGAAGGTCTCCAAAAGCTTGGTCCAATGGGATAGGACTAAAGGTGACCTTATCTTCAAGAAAATATATTCCGAGAAAACTTGCCAACCGTCCAGTTAGGGAGAATCCAAAACTTTGTAATATTTTGTTTAACCATCCTCCTTCCCTATAGGCCTGAATATCTCTACTTGATTTTGCTACTTGTTTTATTTTGTCTATTTGTCGATCTAAATGTTCAGTCATATTGGGGATATGGATGCAAGAACCTTTGTTTCTCAGATTTAGGTACCCACGTACCCCGTGTTCACGTAGTAACATGAAGTCTAAGGTTAGCCTATTCTGCAACGCCATTTTTGAAGTTTCCTGGAATGGAGTGTTTAAATCTTGTAATCCTGCTCTAGTTGCATTCGCTAATAGTTCTACTTGTCCTGTCAGATTGTACAACCACATTTGACTCTGAAAGGAGGTAATTTGGGGCCTGAAGAGAGCTTCGGTTTAAATCTAAAGTCAAAATTCCCCACTCGAGGGGATCGGCTGCAGATTTAGGTAATGGTGAACAGGCCGTTACACTGCTGGCGTTCTGGCTTCTTCCAAAGGATTGGATAAGTTTTAAGAGTAGATTTCTGTTTCAAAAGTAAACGCTAAGTTAATGAATGCCACAGAGAGAATTTTCATTGTAACCCTGCTAAATTAATAACACTTTGCGAGAGTGTCCTAGGAGTAATTTCAGTCGTGGTTTTCTAAAAGAAAAACCTTGATACAATTCATCAGCAGTCCAGCAGAGTTGTGTCTTTCGTCCTGTAGTTGGATTCTCCCATTCAAAGGCGAAGATGGTCTGGCTCTGCTCATCCACAGGTATACAGAAGGCGGCATCCTTTAAATCTAATAGTGTGAAATAAGTATTACTGTTAGGGACTGTAGTAAGGAGAGTGTATGGATTTGGAACGACAAGGGTGGACATCTACTGTCCTTGCATTAATTTCTCGTAAGTCCTGTACCAGTCTATATTCAGAAGAATGGGGCTTCTTTACAGGTAGAATGGGAGTATTAAATTGCGATTGACACTCCCGTAACAATCCATGTTGTAAAAAGGAGCTTCTTATAGGTTCTAATTCTTTTGGGGCCTCCAGCTTAATGGGGTATTGTTTCTTTCTTACGGGCTGAGCTCCTGGTTTCAGTTCAGTCTTTACCGGGTCGCGTTCTTTGCTCGTCTGGGTATCTTCGATGCCCACACCAGAGGTATGACCACATTCAGTATTTTCTCTGGAATATTAATTTCTTCATTAGGGTCTTTCTCGGTAGGCAAACATATCTGGGCTTTCCAGGCAGTCTCTAGAGGAATATGCAACTGAACAGAGTCTTCAGAACAAGTTGGTTGTGCATTCAGTTTACAGAGTAAATCCCGTCCAAGCAATGGTAAGGAGCATTCTGGCATATAAAGGAATTCACGAGTTAATTTAGTATTTCCAGTTGAACATTCCATAGGTTGTAAAAACGGCCTTAAAGTCTTTTTCCCTGTTGCACCAACAACGCTTCTTTTAGTTCGACTTAAGGGTGCCCTACAACTCGTTACTACAGAATGTGTGGCTCCACTGTCAATGAGAAAATCTATTATTTCATTCCCCAGGTTGACTGGAACCGGAGGATCAGCTGGGGAAACTTTATACACCTTCTATGGGATTGACAAGAAGTGTGAGCTTGCCATGCCATCCGCTCCCTCCACGTTTTGTAATCTCTTTCTTCTATCTGCTGTTGCTTGGCTAATAAACAGCATATTATAGAACTTTAAATTGCTATCATCTTCCGGATCCAGATCTGTCCATTTTCGAGCTATCTCACCCGATCTCTCATAGAAGGCTGACGGGGTTTCCTTATCCCCCTGCCTTAGTTCGTAGAGTTTAGCTAAATTCTTAGGCTTTTGTAGTCCATGCTGAATCCCATATAAGATTAGCTTT
>NC_132934.1:51000-103000 GCF_034638445.1 Ciconia boyciana
CCCGTGGAGCAGAGACATCTGGGAAACGCGGCAAAACTCCTGCTGGGAGCAGCCTACTTCCTCAATCTTCTAGCCCTGTTTGGATCCATAAAGTGTATTGTTGCTGTAGCACGTGTCATTTCGGTACCGAGGGGATGCAGGGAAGCGGCAACATGAAAGGCAGTGGCGCGAGCCAGGCTGCTGTATGCGGGCTTGTGGAGCATGCGCTCCGGGAGAAGCGGCAGAGCTGGGCTGGGAGAGAACGGGCATCCATGGCTGTGAGGTGCCCGACAGGTGCCCGTGTTCCAGGAGGAGGGCCCCGCATCCCGGCAGGGTGCCCATGTCCCGGTGAGGTTCCCAGGGGTGCCCATGTCCCAGTGAGATGGCAGTGGCCACTGCATGCCCAGGACCCCGTGGGTCATGTCCCTCCAGGAATAATTGTGGACTCATCACACTCGCCATTCTCAATGGTTAACATGCTTATCAAACCATGCGTGAATTTTTGGCTTTCCTCTTAACATGGGCTGCCACTTTGCCCCCAGGAGGATGTTGAGCGGCACCGTGTCACGGCTGCCCAGCTGGGGCACAGCGCTGAACGCAGCTTGGATGGAGCTCTGGGCACAGCTCCTTCTCGCTGAGAAGTTCAGGGCACAGCCCAAATCACGTGGGGCTCAGTCCCGCTCCCCTGCTGGGCTCAGTGTCCGCCGGCGGGCACAGCAGTGGGAGCAGCAGGCTTCAAAATCCGCCTACACAGGTCCTCCCCAGCTCCGCCTCAGCTTTCATCGCCTGCCGGGTGGGCGGGGAAAGGCCTTGTGACATCACAGGGCCTTGCGTGACATCAGCGTGACTTGTCACATCGGCAAGCCTTGCAAGCTCAGGCACACGGGGTGGCCACTCGGTCCTGGTGGTCACTGCCTGAACGCTGCTCAGGGTGACAGCCCGAGCCAGCTCGTGTGTCGAGGCTTTTTTCCTCGAGAGAGACCACAATGAGGCTCAGCCCGGTTCTCTCCCTGACCATGGCTCTCTGCACGGTGTCTCTGTTCCGCGGTGGCCTTGACCGTTACATCCGCCCCGACTGCATCACAGTCAGGACAGAAGTCCTTCCTGAAGACCTGAAGCAAGCGCCCGTTGGCGCAGAGAGCGTGGCCTCCGAATGGTCCAGCAGCATTGGCCTTCGCAGCCCCCGTGGCTGGGTCAGGTTCAGGATGGACGTCGCTCCTGAGGACCTGAAGCAAGCGCCCATTGGCGCAGAGAGCGTGGCCTCCGAATGGTCCAGCAGCATTGGCCTTCGCAGCCCCCGTGGCTGGGTGAGGGTCAGGATGGACGTCGCTCCTGAGGGCTTGAAGCAGGCGCCCGTTGGTGCAGAGAGCATGGCCTTTGACCTGCCCTACCCTCTGCGCCAGCTTTGGGACTACCTTGCCCAGGTGGACATGACCTGGCTGCTTTGCAGGGCCTGGCAAACCGTGTGGCTGCTCTGCATGGCTTGGATTGCACTTGGCCTCTGGAGAAATGGGAAGAGACCCCAGCGACGGGTGAGCAACCGAGATCAGTCACACGGGAAGGGACGGGGTTGTGGGGAGCAGGGAACCACCATGGCCTTGGCCAAGGCGGCTTGCAATGAAAAAACAAAACCCAGTGCAGGCAAGAAAGCCTCAGCAGGCCCCGAGGGGTCCTCTACCTCTTCCCCAGGGACACGCCAAGCCGCAGGGCAGAAACCCTCCGAGAGCGCCCAGCACCACACGGGGCCTGCCGGAGGTTTCCTCAGCCCAACGTGCTGCCGGAGCAGTCCTGCAAGGCTGGAGTTCTTCCAGAGGAAGCCAAGCCCAGCAGGACACTTCTCGGCCCCCAAGCCCCCACCCGCCTCATTGTGCCCCCGGCCCTCTCATTTCCAGGGAAGGAGACGGACGGCCTCGTCTTCCCTGGGGACAGACTGCTGGGAAAAGGGCACCTTCAGCCATGACCACATGCTCTGCCAGCTGGAGGTCAGCACCGCCCTGCTGGGCAAGTGCCTGAGGCACCTCCACCGCCTCTGCCTCAAAGAGCTCCAGCACCAGAACGCCAAGAAGAAGGTGCAAGAAAAAGGCAAGAAGAGGAGAGCCTTCTCTAGCTCCCCATGCAACTCCAGCTAGAGCGTGCGCCCGGCGCATTGGCCACATGAAAGGCAGCGGTGCAAGTGAGTGCTGCTGTCCATGCGGGGTGGGACCTGAGGCAGGAGAGAACAGGCATCCGTGGCCGTGAGGTGCCCCATGGGTGCCCACATCCCAGGAGGAGGCGCCCACATCCTGGCAGGGTGCCCACGTCCCCGTGAGGTTCCCGGTGGGTGCCCATGTCCCACTGAGGTGCCTGCTGCGTGCCCGTGTCCCGGTGAGGTGTGCGGTGGTTGGTCCCCGTGTCCCTGTCAGGTGGCAGTGGCCAGTGCCTGCCCATGACCCATTGGGTTCCTTAGGCCTTAGGACTTCCAAAGCTGGCGCGAGGGCAAGCGTCACACCAGGAAGAGGGGCAGGTGTTGGGAAGTGGGTGGATAACAATTCCAACTGTAGTATTTTCATCCAGCTAACAGTGAATTCTCTTCAGGGTGACAGCCAGCCGGTGCGTCAGGACATGCCTCAGCCCGCCAAAGGCTCCGGGGGTGAGGGCACCTCCACTGGCTACAACCTCTTCTGCTGGCTGGAGGCCATTATCGCCCCATGATCATGTTCCTGCGGGGTGGCCGTGGCCAATGGGTGGCCACATCCTGGCAGCTTGCCCGTGCCCACCCGGCACGACAGCCAGTGGGCATTTGGCAACTCTCTGGTGAGGACCTCTGGGGAGGGTCCCCCTTCCCACCCTCCCAGAGTGCTGCCAGGGCCCACTGGCATCCCAAAGGCCAGGCCTCATCTCCGCCTCCCCAAAGAGCATGCCCGTGGAGCAGAGACATCTGGGAAACGCGGCAAAACTCCTGCTGGGAGCAGCCTACTTCCTCAATCTTCTAGCCCTGTTTGGATCCATAAAGTGTATTGTTGCTGTAGCACGTGTCATTTCGGTACCGAGGGGATGCAGGGAAGCGGCAACATGAAAGGCAGTGGCGCGAGCCAGGCTGCTGTATGCGGGCTTGTGGAGCATGCGCTCCGGGAGAAGCGGCAGAGCTGGGCTGGGAGAGAACGGGCATCCATGGCTGTGAGGTGCCCGACAGGTGCCCGTGTTCCAGGAGGAGGGCCCCGCATCCCGGCAGGGTGCCCATGTCCCGGTGAGGTTCCCAGGGGGTGCCCATGTCCCAGTGAGATGGCAGTGGCCACTGCATGCCCAGGACCCCGTGGGTCATGTCCCTCCAGGAATAATTGTGGACTCATCACACTCGCCATTCTCAATGGTTAACATGCTTATCAAACCATGCGTGAATTTTTGGCTTTCCTCTTAACATGGGCTGCCACTTTGCCCCCAGGAGGATGTTGAGCGGCACCGTGTCACGGCTGCCCAGCTGGGGCACAGCGCTGAACGCAGCTTGGATGGAGCTCTGGGCACAGCTCCTTCTCGCTGAGAAGTTCAGGGCACAGCCCAAATCACGTGGGGCTCAGTCCCGCTCCCCTGCTGGGCTCAGTGTCCGCCGGCGGGCACAGCAGTGGGAGCAGCAGGCTTCAAAATCCGCCTACACAGGTCCTCCCCAGCTCCGCCTCAGCTTTCATCGCCTGCCGGGTGGGCGGGGAAAGGCCTTGTGACATCACAGGGCCTTGCGTGACATCAGCGTGACTTGTCACATCGGCAAGCCTTGCAAGCTCAGGCACACGGGGTGGCCACTCGGTCCTGGTGGTCACTGCCTGAACGCTGCTCAGGGTGACAGCCCGAGCCAGCTCGTGTGTCGAGGCTTTTTTCCTCGAGAGAGACCACAATGAGGCTCAGCCCGGTTCTCTCCCTGACCATGGCTCTCTGCACGGTGTCTCTGTTCCGCGGTGGCCTTGACCGTTACATCCGCCCCGACTGCATCACAGTCAGGACAGAAGTCCTTCCTGAAGACCTGAAGCAAGCGCCCGTTGGCGCAGAGAGCGTGGCCTCCGAATGGTCCAGCAGCATTGGCCTTCGCAGCCCCCGTGGCTGGGTCAGGTTCAGGATGGACGTCGCTCCTGAGGACCTGAAGCAAGCGCCCATTGGCGCAGAGAGCGTGGCCTCCGAATGGTCCAGCAGCATTGGCCTTCGCAGCCCCCGTGGCTGGGTGAGGGTCAGGATGGACGTCGCTCCTGAGGGCTTGAAGCAGGCGCCCGTTGGTGCAGAGAGCATGGCCTTTGACCTGCCCTACCCTCTGGGCCAGCTTTGGGACTACCTTGCCCAGGTGGACATGACCTGGCTGCTTTGCAGGGCCTGGCAAACCGTGTGGCTGCTCTGCATGGCTTGGATTGCACTTGGCCTCTGGAGAAATGGGAAGAGACCCCAGCGACGGGTGAGCAACCGAGATCAGTCACACGGGAAGGGACGGGGTTGTGGGGAGCAGGGAACCACCATGGCCTTGGCCAAGGCGGCTTGCAATGAAAAAACAAAACCCAGTGCAGGCAAGAAAGCCTCAGCAGGCCCCGAGGGGTCCTCTACCTCTTCCCCAGGGACACGCCAAGCCGCAGGGCAGAAACCCTCCGAGAGCGCCCAGCACCACACGGGGCCTGCCGGAGGTTTCCTCAGCCCAACGTGCTGCCGGAGCAGTCCTGCAAGGCTGGAGTTCTTCCAGAGGAAGCCAAGCCCAGCAGGACACTTCTCGGCCCCCAAGCCCCCACCCGCCTCATTGTGCCCCCGGCCCTCTCATTTCCAGGGAAGGAGACGGACGGCCTCGTCTTCCTTGGGGACAGACTGCTGGGAAAAGGGCACCTTCAGCCATGACCACGTGCTCTGCCAGCTGGAGGTCAGCACCGCCCTGCTGGGCAAGTGCCTGAGGCACCTCCACCGCCTCTGCCTCAAAGAGCTCCAGCACCAGAACGCCAAGAAGAAGGTGCAAGAAAAAGGCAAGAAGAGGAGAGCCTTCTCTAGCTCCCCGTGCAACTCCAGCTAGAGCGTGCGCCCGGCGCATTGGCCACATGAAAGGCAGCGGTGCAAGTGAGTGCTGCTGTCCATGCGGGGTGGGACCTGAGGCAGGAGAGAACAGGCATCCGTGGCCGTGAGGTGCCCCATGGGTGCCCACATCCCAGGAGGAGGCGCCCACATCCTGGCAGGGTGCCCACGTCCCCGTGAGGTTCCCGGTGGGTGCCCATGTCCCACTGAGGTGCCTGCTGCGTGCCCGTGTCCCGGTGAGGTGTGCGGTGGTTGGTCCCCGTGTCCCTGTCAGGTGGCAGTGGCCAGTGCCTGCCCATGACCCATTGGGTTCCTTAGGCCTTAGGACTTCCAAAGCTGGCGCGAGGGCAAGCGTCACACCAGGAAGAGGGGCAGGTGTTGGGAAGTGGGTGGATAACAATTCCAACTGTAGTATTTTCATCCAGCTAACAGTGAATTCTCTTCAGGGTGACAGCCAGCCGGTGCGTCAGGACATGCCTCAGCCCGCCAAAGGCTCCGGGGTGAGGGCACCTCCACTGGCTACAACCTCTTCTGCTGGCTGGAGGCCATTATCGCCCCCATGATCATGTTCCTGCGGGGTGGCCGTGGCCAATGGGTGGCCACATCCTGGCAGCTTGCCCGTGCCCACCCGGCACGACAGCCAGTGGGCATTTGGCAACTCTCTGGTGAGGACCTCTGGGGAGGGTCCCCCTTCCCACCCTCCCAGAGTGCTGCCAGGGCCCACTGGCATCCCAAAGGCCAGGCCTCATCTCCGCCTCCCCAAAGAGCATGCCCGTGGAGCAGAGACATCTGGGAAACGCGGCAAAACTCCTGCTGGGAGCAGCCTACTTCCTCAATCTTCTAGCCCTGTTTGGATCCATAAAGTGTATTGTTGCTGTAGCACGTGTCATTTCGGTACCGAGGGGATGCAGGGAAGCGGCAACATGAAAGGCAGTGGCGCGAGCCAGGCTGCTGTATGCGGGCTTGTGGAGCATGCGCTCCGGGAGAAGCGGCAGAGCTGGGCTGGGAGAGAACGGGCATCCATGGCTGTGAGGTGCCCGACAGGTGCCCGTGTTCCAGGAGGAGGGCCCCGCATCCCGGCAGGGTGCCCATGTCCCGGTGAGGTTCCCAGGGGGTGCCCATGTCCCAGTGAGATGGCAGTGGCCACTGCATGCCCAGGACCCCGTGGGTCATGTCCCTCCAGGAATAATTGTGGACTCATCACACTCGCCATTCTCAATGGTTAACATGCTTATCAAACCATGCGTGAATTTTTGGCTTTCCTCTTAACATGGGCTGCCACTTTGCCCCCAGGAGGATGTTGAGCGGCACCGTGTCACGGCTGCCCAGCTGGGGCACAGCGCTGAACGCAGCTTGGATGGAGCTCTGGGCACAGCTCCTTCTCGCTGAGAAGTTCAGGGCACAGCCCAAATCACGTGGGGCTCAGTCCCGCTCCCCTGCTGGGCTCAGTGTCCGCCGGCGGGCACAGCAGTGGGAGCAGCAGGCTTCAAAATCCGCCTACACAGGTCCTCCCCAGCTCCGCCTCAGCTTTCATCGCCTGCCGGGTGGGCGGGGAAAGGCCTTGTGACATCACAGGGCCTTGCGTGACATCAGCGTGACTTGTCACATCGGCAAGCCTTGCAAGCTCAGGCACACGGGGTGGCCACTCGGTCCTGGTGGTCACTGCCTGAACGCTGCTCAGGGTGACAGCCCGAGCCAGCTCGTGTGTCGAGGCTTTTTTCCTCGAGAGAGACCACAATGAGGCTCAGCCCGGTTCTCTCCCTGACCATGGCTCTCTGCACGGTGTCTCTGTTCCGCGGTGGCCTTGACCGTTACATCCGCCCCGACTGCATCACAGTCAGGACAGAAGTCCTTCCTGAAGACCTGAAGCAAGCGCCCGTTGGCGCAGAGAGCGTGGCCTCCGAATGGTCCAGCAGCATTGGCCTTCGCAGCCCCCGTGGCTGGGTCAGGTTCAGGATGGACGTCGCTCCTGAGGACCTGAAGCAAGCGCCCATTGGCGCAGAGAGCGTGGCCTCCGAATGGTCCAGCAGCATTGGCCTTCGCAGCCCCCGTGGCTGGGTGAGGGTCAGGATGGACGTCGCTCCTGAGGGCTTGAAGCAGGCGCCCGTTGGTGCAGAGAGCATGGCCTTTGACCTGCCCTACCCTCTGGGCCAGCTTTGGGACTACCTTGCCCAGGTGGACATGACCTGGCTGCTTTGCAGGGCCTGGCAAACCGTGTGGCTGCTCTGCATGGCTTGGATTGCACTTGGCCTCTGGAGAAATGGGAAGAGACCCCAGCGACGGGTGAGCAACCGAGATCAGTCACACGGGAAGGGACGGGGTTGTGGGGAGCAGGGAACCACCATGGCCTTGGCCAAGAAGGCTTGCAATGAAAAAACAAAACCCAGTGCAGGCAAGAAAGCCTCAGCAGGCCCCGAGGGGTCCTCTACCTCTTCCCCAGGGACACGCCAAGCCGCAGGGCAGAAACCCTCCGAGAGCGCCCAGCACCACACGGGGCCTGCCGGAGGTTTCCTCAGCCCAACGTGCTGCCGGAGCAGTCCTGCAAGGCTGGAGTTCTTCCAGAGGAAGCCAAGCCCAGCAGGACACTTCTCGGCCCCCAAGCCCCCACCCGCCTCATTGTGCCCCCGGCCCTCTCATTTCCAGGGAAGGAGACGGACGGCCTCGTCTTCCTTGGGGACAGACTGCTGGGAAAAGGGCACCTTCAGCCATGACCACGTGCTCTGCCAGCTGGAGGTCAGCACCGCCCTGCTGGGCAAGTGCCTGAGGCACCTCCACCGCCTCTGCCTCAAAGAGCTCCAGCACCAGAACGCCAAGAAGAAGGTGCAAGAAAAAGGCAAGAAGAGGAGAGCCTTCTCTAGCTCCCCATGCAACTCCAGCTAGAGCGTGCGCCCGGCGCATTGGCCACATGAAAGGCAGCGGTGCAAGTGAGTGCTGCTGTCCATGCGGGGTGGGACCTGAGGCAGGAGAGAACAGGCATCCGTGGCCGTGAGGTGCCCCATGGGTGCCCACATCCCAGGAGGAGGCGCCCACATCCTGGCAGGGTGCCCACGTCCCCGTGAGGTTCCCGGTGGGTGCCCATGTCCCACTGAGGTGCCTGCTGCGTGCCCGTGTCCCGGTGAGGTGTGCGGTGGTTGGTCCCCGTGTCCCTGTCAGGTGGCAGTGGCCAGTGCCTGCCCATGACCCATTGGGTTCCTTAGGCCTTAGGACTTCCAAAGCTGGCGCGAGGGCAAGCGTCACACCAGGAAGAGGGGCAGGTGTTGGGAAGTGGGTGGATAACAATTCCAACTGTAGTATTTTCATCCAGCTAACAGTGAATTCTCTTCAGGGTGACAGCCAGCCGGTGCGTCAGGACATGCCTCAGCCCGCCAAAGGCTCCGGGGTGAGGGCACCTCCACTGGCTACAACCTCTTCTGCTGGCTGGAGGCCATTATCGCCCCCATGATCATGTTCCTGCGGGGTGGCCGTGGCCAATGGGTGGCCACATCCTGGCAGCTTGCCCGTGCCCACCCGGCACGACAGCCAGTGGGCATTTGGCAACTCTCTGGTGAGGACCTCTGGGGAGGGTCCCCCTTCCCACCCTCCCAGAGTGCTGCCAGGGCCCACTGGCATCCCAAAGGCCAGGCCTCATCTCCGCCTCCCCAAAGAGCATGCCCGTGGAGCAGAGACATCTGGGAAACGCGGCAAAACTCCTGCTGGGAGCAGCCTACTTCCTCAATCTTCTAGCCCTGTTTGGATCCATAAAGTGTATTGTTGCTGTAGCACGTGTCATTTCGGTACCGAGGGGATGCAGGGAAGCGGCAACATGAAAGGCAGTGGCGCGAGCCAGGCTGCTGTATGCGGGCTTGTGGAGCATGCGCTCCGGGAGAAGCGGCAGAGCTGGGCTGGGAGAGAACGGGCATCCATGGCTGTGAGGTGCCCGACAGGTGCCCGTGTTCCAGGAGGAGGGCCCCGCATCCCGGCAGGGTGCCCATGTCCCGGTGAGGTTCCCAGGGGGTGCCCATGTCCCAGTGAGATGGCAGTGGCCACTGCATGCCCAGGACCCCGTGGGTCATGTCCCTCCAGGAATAATTGTGGACTCATCACACTCGCCATTCTCAATGGTTAACATGCTTATCAAACCATGCGTGAATTTTTGGCTTTCCTCTTAACATGGGCTGCCACTTTGCCCCCAGGAGGATGTTGAGCGGCACCGTGTCACGGCTGCCCAGCTGGGGCACAGCGCTGAACGCAGCTTGGATGGAGCTCTGGGCACAGCTCCTTCTCGCTGAGAAGTTCAGGGCACAGCCCAAATCACGTGGGGCTCAGTCCCGCTCCCCTGCTGGGCTCAGTGTCCGCCGGCGGGCACAGCAGTGGGAGCAGCAGGCTTCAAAATCCGCCTACACAGGTCCTCCCCAGCTCCGCCTCAGCTTTCATCGCCTGCCGGGTGGGCGGGGAAAGGCCTTGTGACATCACAGGGCCTTGCGTGACATCAGCGTGACTTGTCACATCGGCAAGCCTTGCAAGCTCAGGCACACGGGGTGGCCACTCGGTCCTGGTGGTCACTGCCTGAACGCTGCTCAGGGTGACAGCCCGAGCCAGCTCGTGTGTCGAGGCTTTTTTCCTCGAGAGAGACCACAATGAGGCTCAGCCCGGTTCTCTCCCTGACCATGGCTCTCTGCACGGTGTCTCTGTTCCGCGGTGGCCTTGACCGTTACATCCGCCCCGACTGCATCACAGTCAGGACAGAAGTCCTTCCTGAAGACCTGAAGCAAGCGCCCGTTGGCGCAGAGAGCGTGGCCTCCGAATGGTCCAGCAGCATTGGCCTTCGCAGCCCCCGTGGCTGGGTCAGGTTCAGGATGGACGTCGCTCCTGAGGGCCTGAAGCAAGCGCCCATTGGCGCAGAGAGCGTGGCCTCCGAATGGTCCAGCAGCATTGGCCTTCGCAGCCCCCGTGGCTGGGTGAGGGTCAGGATGGACGTCGCTCCTGAGGGCTTGAAGCAGGCGCCCGTTGGTGCAGAGAGCATGGCCTTTGACCTGCCCTACCCTCTGGGCCAGCTTTGGGACTACCTTGCCCAGGTGGACATGACCTGGCTGCTTTGCAGGGCCTGGCAAACCGTGTGGCTGCTCTGCATGGCTTGGATTGCACTTGGCCTCTGGAGAAATGGGAAGAGACCCCAGCGACGGGTGAGCAACCGAGATCAGTCACACGGGAAGGGACGGGGTTGTGGGGAGCAGGGAACCACCATGGCCTTGGCCAAGGCGGCTTGCAATGAAAAAACAAAACCCAGTGCAGGCAAGAAAGCCTCAGCAGGCCCCGAGGGGTCCTCTACCTCTTCCCCAGGGACACGCCAAGCCGCAGGGCAGAAACCCTCCGAGAGCGCCCAGCACCACACGGGGCCTGCCGGAGGTTTCCTCAGCCCAACGTGCTGCCGGAGCAGTCCTGCAAGGCTGGAGTTCTTCCAGAGGAAGCCAAGCCCAGCAGGACACTTCTCGGCCCCCAAGCCCCCACCCGCCTCATTGTGCCCCCGGCCCTCTCATTTCCAGGGAAGGAGACGGACGGCCTCGTCTTCCTTGGGGACAGACTGCTGGGAAAAGGGCACCTTCAGCCATGACCACATGCTCTGCCAGCTGGAGGTCAGCACCGCCCTGCTGGGCAAGTGCCTGAGGCACCTCCACCGCCTCTGCCTCAAAGAGCTCCAGCACCAGAACGCCAAGAAGAAGGTGCAAGAAAAAGGCAAGAAGAGGAGAGCCTTCTCTAGCTCCCCATGCAACTCCAGCTAGAGCGTGCGCCCGGCGCATTGGCCACATGAAAGGCAGCGGTGCAAGTGAGTGCTGCTGTCCATGCGGGGTGGGACCTGAGGCAGGAGAGAACAGGCATCCGTGGCCGTGAGGTGCCCCATGGGTGCCCACATCCCAGGAGGAGGCGCCCACATCCTGGCAGGGTGCCCACGTCCCCGTGAGGTTCCCGGTGGGTGCCCATGTCCCACTGAGGTGCCTGCTGCGTGCCCGTGTCCCGGTGAGGTGTGCGGTGGTTGGTCCCCGTGTCCCTGTCAGGTGGCAGTGGCCAGTGCCTGCCCATGACCCATTGGGTTCCTTAGGCCTTAGGACTTCCAAAGCTGGCGCGAGGGCAAGCGTCACACCAGGAAGAGGGGCAGGTGTTGGGAAGTGGGTGGATAACAATTCCAACTGTAGTATTTTCATCCAGCTAACAGTGAATTCTCTTCAGGGTGACAGCCAGCCGGTGCGTCAGGACATGCCTCAGCCCGCCAAAGGCTCCGGGGTGAGGGCACCTCCACTGGCTACAACCTCTTCTGCTGGCTGGAGGCCATTATCGCCCCATGATCATGTTCCTGCGGGGTGGCCGTGGCCAATGGGTGGCCACATCCTGGCAGCTTGCCCGTGCCCACCCGGCACGACAGCCAGTGGGCATTTGGCAACTCTCTGGTGAGGACCTCTGGGGAGGGTCCCCCTTCCCACCCTCCCAGAGTGCTGCCAGGGCCCACTGGCATCCCAAAGGCCAGGCCTCATCTCCGCCTCCCCAAAGAGCATGCCCGTGGAGCAGAGACATCTGGGAAACGCGGCAAAACTCCTGCTGGGAGCAGCCTACTTCCTCAATCTTCTAGCCCTGTTTGGATCCATAAAGTGTATTGTTGCTGTAGCACGTGTCATTTCGGTACCGAGGGGATGCAGGGAAGCGGCAACATGAAAGGCAGTGGCGCGAGCCAGGCTGCTGTATGCGGGCTTGTGGAGCATGCGCTCCGGGAGAAGCGGCAGAGCTGGGCTGGGAGAGAACGGGCATCCATGGCTGTGAGGTGCCCGACAGGTGCCCGTGTTCCAGGAGGAGGGCCCCGCATCCCGGCAGGGTGCCCATGTCCCGGTGAGGTTCCCAGGGGGTGCCCATGTCCCAGTGAGATGGCAGTGGCCACTGCATGCCCAGGACCCCGTGGGTCATGTCCCTCCAGGAATAATTGTGGACTCATCACACTCGCCATTCTCAATGGTTAACATGCTTATCAAACCATGCGTGAATTTTTGGCTTTCCTCTTAACATGGGCTGCCACTTTGCCCCCAGGAGGATGTTGAGCGGCACCGTGTCACGGCTGCCCAGCTGGGGCACAGCGCTGAACGCAGCTTGGATGGAGCTCTGGGCACAGCTCCTTCTCGCTGAGAAGTTCAGGGCACAGCCCAAATCACGTGGGGCTCAGTCCCGCTCCCCTGCTGGGCTCAGTGTCCGCCGGCGGGCACAGCAGTGGGAGCAGCAGGCTTCAAAATCCGCCTACACAGGTCCTCCCCAGCTCCGCCTCAGCTTTCATCGCCTGCCGGGTGGGCGGGGAAAGGCCTTGTGACATCACAGGGCCTTGCGTGACATCAGCGTGACTTGTCACATCGGCAAGCCTTGCAAGCTCAGGCACACGGGGTGGCCACTCGGTCCTGGTGGTCACTGCCTGAACGCTGCTCAGGGTGACAGCCCGAGCCAGCTCGTGTGTCGAGGCTTTTTTCCTCGAGAGAGACCACAATGAGGCTCAGCCCGGTTCTCTCCCTGACCATGGCTCTCTGCACGGTGTCTCTGTTCCGCGGTGGCCTTGACCGTTACATCCGCCCCGACTGCATCACAGTCAGGACAGAAGTCCTTCCTGAAGACCTGAAGCAAGCGCCCGTTGGCGCAGAGAGCGTGGCCTCCGAATGGTCCAGCAGCATTGGCCTTCGCAGCCCCCGTGGCTGGGTCAGGTTCAGGATGGACGTCGCTCCTGAGGACCTGAAGCAAGCGCCCATTGGCGCAGAGAGCGTGGCCTCCGAATGGTCCAGCAGCATTGGCCTTCGCAGCCCCCGTGGCTGGGTGAGGGTCAGGATGGACGTCGCTCCTGAGGGCTTGAAGCAGGCGCCCGTTGGTGCAGAGAGCATGGCCTTTGACCTGCCCTACCCTCTGGGCCAGCTTTGGGACTACCTTGCCCAGGTGGACATGACCTGGCTGCTTTGCAGGGCCTGGCAAACCGTGTGGCTGCTCTGCATGGCTTGGATTGCACTTGGCCTCTGGAGAAATGGGAAGAGACCCCAGCGACGGGTGAGCAACCGAGATCAGTCACACGGGAAGGGACCGGGTTGTGGGGAGCAGGGAACCACCATGGCCTTGGCCAAGAAGGCTTGCAATGAAAAAACAAAACCCAGTGCAGGCAAGAAAGCCTCAGCAGGCCCCGAGGGTCCTCTACCTCTTCCCCAGGGACACGCCAAGCCGCAGGGCAGAAACCCTCCGAGAGCGCCCAGCACCACACGGGGCCTGCCGGAGGTTTCCTCAGCCCAACGTGCTGCCGGAGCAGTCCTGCAAGGCTGGAGTTCTTCCAGAGGAAGCCAAGCCCAGCAGGACACTTCTCGGCCCCCAAGCCCCCACCCGCCTCATTGTGCCCCCGGCCCTCTCATTTCCAGGGAAGGAGACGGACGGCCTCGTCTTCCTTGGGGACAGACTGCTGGGAAAAGGGCACCTTCAGCCATGACCACGTGCTCTGCCAGCTGGAGGTCAGCACCGCCCTGCTGGGCAAGTGCCTGAGGCACCTCCACCGCCTCTGCCTCAAAGAGCTCCAGCACCAGAACGCCAAGAAGAAGGTGCAAGAAAAAGGCAAGAAGAGGAGAGCCTTCTCTAGCTCCCCGTGCAACTCCAGCTAGAGCGTGCGCCCGGCGCATTGGCCACATGAAAGGCAGCGGTGCAAGTGAGTGCTGCTGTCCATGCGGGGTGGGACCTGAGGCAGGAGAGAACAGGCATCCGTGGCCGTGAGGTGCCCCATGGGTGCCCACATCCCAGGAGG
Organism: Ciconia boyciana; assembly: GCF_034638445.1. Lineage (NCBI taxonomy): Eukaryota > Metazoa > Chordata > Aves > Ciconiiformes > Ciconiidae > Ciconia > Ciconia boyciana. Next base: position 64,763 of record NC_132934.1, read on the forward strand.
AGGCGCCCACATCCTGGCAGGGTGCCCACGTCCCCGTGAGGTTCCCGGTGGGTGCCCATGTCCCACTGAGGTGCCTGCTGCGTGCCCGTGTCCCGGTGAGGTGTGCGGTGGTTGGTCCCCGTGTCCCTGTCAGGTGGCAGTGGCCAGTGCCTGCCCATGACCCATTGGGTTCCTTAGGCCTTAGGACTTCCAAAGCTGGCGCGAGGGCAAGCGTCACACCAGGAAGAGGGGCAGGTGTTGGGAAGTGGGTGGATAACAATTCCAACTGTAGTATTTTCATCCAGCTAACAGTGAATTCTCTTCAGGGTGACAGCCAGCCGGTGCGTCAGGACATGCCTCAGCCCGCCAAAGGCTCCGGGGGTGAGGGCACCTCCACTGGCTACAACCTCTTCTGCTGGCTGGAGGCCATTATCGCCCCCATGATCATGTTCCTGCGGGGTGGCCGTGGCCAATGGGTGGCCACATCCTGGCAGCTTGCCCGTGCCCACCCGGCACGACAGCCAGTGGGCATTTGGCAACTCTCTGGTGAGGACCTCTGGGGAGGGTCCCCCTTCCCACCCTCCCAGAGTGCTGCCAGGGCCCACTGGCATCCCAAAGGCCAGGCCTCATCTCCGCCTCCCCAAAGAGCATGCCCGTGGAGCAGAGACATCTGGGAAACGCGGCAAAACTCCTGCTGGGAGCAGCCTACTTCCTCAATCTTCTAGCCCTGTTTGGATCCATAAAGTGTATTGTTGCTGTAGCACGTGTCATTTCGGTACCGAGGGGATGCAGGGAAGCGGCAACATGAAAGGCAGTGGCGCGAGCCAGGCTGCTGTATGCGGGCTTGTGGAGCATGCGCTCCGGGAGAAGCGGCAGAGCTGGGCTGGGAGAGAACGGGCATCCATGGCTGTGAGGTGCCCGACAGGTGCCCGTGTTCCAGGAGGAGGGCCCCGCATCCCGGCAGGGTGCCCATGTCCCGGTGAGGTTCCCAGGGGTGCCCATGTCCCAGTGAGATGGCAGTGGCCACTGCATGCCCAGGACCCCGTGGGTCATGTCCCTCCAGGAATAATTGTGGACTCATCACACTCGCCATTCTCAATGGTTAACATGCTTATCAAACCATGCGTGAATTTTTGGCTTTCCTCTTAACATGGGCTGCCACTTTGCCCCCAGGAGGATGTTGAGCGGCACCGTGTCACGGCTGCCCAGCTGGGGCACAGCGCTGAACGCAGCTTGGATGGAGCTCTGGGCACAGCTCCTTCTCGCTGAGAAGTTCAGGGCACAGCCCAAATCACGTGGGGCTCAGTCCCGCTCCCTGCTGGGCTCAGTGTCCGCCGGCGGGCACAGCAGTGGGAGCAGCAGGCTTCAAAATCCGCCTACACAGGTCCTCCCCAGCTCCGCCTCAGCTTTCATCGCCTGCCGGGTGGGCGGGGAAAGGCCTTGTGACATCACAGGGCCTTGCGTGACATCAGCGTGACTTGTCACATCGGCAAGCCTTGCAAGCTCAGGCACACGGGGTGGCCACTCGGTCCTGGTGGTCACTGCCTGAACGCTGCTCAGGGTGACAGCCCGAGCCAGCTCGTGTGTCGAGGCTTTTTTCCTCGAGAGAGACCACAATGAGGCTCAGCCCGGTTCTCTCCCTGACCATGGCTCTCTGCACGGTGTCTCTGTTCCGCGGTGGCCTTGACCGTTACATCCGCCCCGACTGCATCACAGTCAGGACAGAAGTCCGTCCTGAAGACCTGAAGCAAGCGCCCGTTGGCGCAGAGAGCGTGGCCTCCGAATGGTCCAGCAGCATTGGCCTTCGCAGCCCCCGTGGCTGGGTCAGGTTCAGGATGGACGTCGCTCCTGAGGGCCTGAAGCAAGCGCCCGTTGGCGCAGAGAGCGTGGCCTCCGAATGGTCCAGCAGCATTGGCCTTCGCAGCCCCCGTGGCTGGGTGAGGGTCAGGATGGACGTCGCTCCTGAGGGCTTGAAGCAGGTGCCCATTGGTGCAGAGAGCATGGCCTTTGACCTGCCCTACCCTCTGGGCCAGCTTTGGGACTACCTTGCCCAGGTGGACATGACCTGGCTGCTTTGCAGGGCCTGGCAAACCGTGTGGCTGCTCTGCATGGCTTGGATTGCACTTGGCCTCTGGAGAAATGGGAAGAGACCCCAGCGACGGGTGAGCAACCGAGATCAGTCACACGGGAAGGGACCGGGTTGTGGGGAGCAGGGAACCACCATGGCCTTGGCCAAGAAGGCTTGCAATGAAAAAACAAAACCCAGTGCAGGCAAGAAAGCCTCAGCAGGCCCCGAGGGGTCCTCTACCTCTTCCCCAGGGACACGCCAAGCCGCAGGGCAGAAACCCTCCGAGAGCGCCCAGCACCACACGGGGCCTGCCGGAGGTTTCCTCAGCCCAACGTGCTGCCGGAGCAGTCCTGCAAGGCTGGAGTTCTTCCAGAGGAAGCCAAGCCCAGCAGGACACTTCTCGGCCCCCAAGCCCCCACCCGCCTCATTGTGCCCCCGGCCCTCTCATTTCCAGGGAAGGAGACGGATGGCCTCGTCTTCCTTGGGGACAGACTGCTGGGAAAAGGGCACCTTCAGCCATGACCACGTGCTCTGCCAGCTGGAGGTCAGCACCGCCCTGCTGGGCAAGTGCCTGAGGCACCTCCACCGCCTCTGCCTCAAAGAGCTCCAGCACCAGAACGCCAAGAAGAAGGTGCAAGAAAAAGGCAAGAAGAGGAGAGCCTTCTCTAGCTCCCCGTGCAACTCCAGCTAGAGCGTGCGCCCGGCGCATTGGCCACATGAAAGGCAGCGGTGCAAGTGAGTGCTGCTGTCCATGCGGGGTGGGACCTGAGGCAGGAGAGAACAGGCATCCGTGGCCGTGAGGTGCCCCATGGGTGCCCACATCCCAGGAGGAGGCGCCCACATCCTGGCAGGGTGCCCACGTCCCCGTGAGGTTCCCGGTGGGTGCCCATGTCCCACTGAGGTGCCTGCTGCGTGCCCGTGTCCCGGTGAGGTGTGCGGTGGTTGGTCCCCGTGTCCCTGTCAGGTGGCAGTGGCCAGTGCCTGCCCATGACCCATTGGGTTCCTTAGGCCTTAGGACTTCCAAAGCTGGCGCGAGGGCAAGCGTCACACCAGGAAGAGGGGCAGGTGTTGGGAAGTGGGTGGATAACAATTCCAACTGTAGTATTTTCATCCAGCTAACAGTGAATTCTCTTCAGGGTGACAGCCAGCCGGTGCGTCAGGACATGCCTCAGCCCGCCAAAGGCTCCGGGGGTGAGGGCACCTCCACTGGCTACAACCTCTTCTGCTGGCTGGAGGCCATTATCGCCCCATGATCATGTTCCTGCGGGGTGGCCGTGGCCAATGGGTGGCCACATCCTGGCAGCTTGCCCGTGCCCACCCGGCACGACAGCCAGTGGGCATTTGGCAACTCTCTGGTGAGGACCTCTGGGGAGGGTCCCCCTTCCCACCCTCCCAGAGTGCTGCCAGGGCCCACTGGCATCCCAAAGGCCAGGCCTCATCTCCGCCTCCCCAAAGAGCATGCCCGTGGAGCAGAGACATCTGGGAAACGCGGCAAAACTCCTGCTGGGAGCAGCCTACTTCCTCAATCTTCTAGCCCTGTTTGGATCCATAAAGTGTATTGTTGCTGTAGCACGTGTCATTTCGGTACCGAGGGGATGCAGGGAAGCGGCAACATGAAAGGCAGTGGCGCGAGCCAGGCTGCTGTATGCGGGCTTGTGGAGCATGCGCTCCGGGAGAAGCGGCAGAGCTGGGCTGGGAGAGAACGGGCATCCATGGCTGTGAGGTGCCCGACAGGTGCCCGTGTTCCAGGAGGAGGGCCCCGCATCCCGGCAGGGTGCCCATGTCCCGGTGAGGTTCCCAGGGGTGCCCATGTCCCAGTGAGATGGCAGTGGCCACTGCATGCCCAGGACCCCGTGGGTCATGTCCCTCCAGGAATAATTGTGGACTCATCACACTCGCCATTCTCAATGGTTAACATGCTTATCAAACCATGCGTGAATTTTTGGCTTTCCTCTTAACATGGGCTGCCACTTTGCCCCCAGGAGGATGTTGAGCGGCACCGTGTCACGGCTGCCCAGCTGGGGCACAGCGCTGAACGCAGCTTGGATGGAGCTCTGGGCACAGCTCCTTCTCGCTGAGAAGTTCAGGGCACAGCCCAAATCACGTGGGGCTCAGTCCCGCTCCCCTGCTGGGCTCAGTGTCCGCCGGCGGGCACAGCAGTGGGAGCAGCAGGCTTCAAAATCCGCCTACACAGGTCCTCCCCAGCTCCGCCTCAGCTTTCATCGCCTGCCGGGTGGGCGGGGAAAGGCCTTGTGACATCACAGGGCCTTGCGTGACATCAGCGTGACTTGTCACATCGGCAAGCCTTGCAAGCTCAGGCACACGGGGTGGCCACTCGGTCCTGGTGGTCACTGCCTGAACGCTGCTCAGGGTGACAGCCCGAGCCAGCTCGTGTGTCGAGGCTTTTTTCCTCGAGAGAGACCACAATGAGGCTCAGCCCGGTTCTCTCCCTGACCATGGCTCTCTGCACGGTGTCTCTGTTCCGCGGTGGCCTTGACCGTTACATCCGCCCCGACTGCATCACAGTCAGGACAGAAGTCCTTCCTGAAGACCTGAAGCAAGCGCCCGTTGGCGCAGAGAGCGTGGCCTCCGAATGGTCCAGCAGCATTGGCCTTCGCAGCCCCCGTGGCTGGGTCAGGTTCAGGATGGACGTCGCTCCTGAGGGCCTGAAGCAAGCGCCCGTTGGCGCAGAGAGCGTGGCCTCCGAATGGTCCAGCAGCATTGGCCTTCGCAGCCCCCGTGGCTGGGTGAGGGTCAGGATGGACGTCGCTCCTGAGGGCTTGAAGCAGGTGCCCATTGGTGCAGAGAGCATGGCCTTTGACCTGCCCTACCCTCTGGGCCAGCTTTGGGACTACCTTGCCCAGGTGGACATGACCTGGCTGCTTTGCAGGGCCTGGCAAACCGTGTGGCTGCTCTGCATGGCTTGGATTGCACTTGGCCTCTGGAGAAATGGGAAGAGACCCCAGCGACGGGTGAGCAACCGAGATCAGTCACACGGGAAGGGACCGGGTTGTGGGGAGCAGGGAACCACCATGGCCTTGGCCAAGAAGGCTTGCAATGAAAAACAAAACCCAGTGCAGGCAAGAAAGCCTCAGCAGGCCCCGAGGGGTCCTCTACCTCTTCCCCAGGGACACGCCAAGCCGCAGGGCAGAAACCCTCCGAGAGCGCCCAGCACCACACGGGGCCTGCCGGAGGTTTCCTCAGCCCAACGTGCTGCCGGAGCAGTCCTGCAAGGCTGGAGTTCTTCCAGAGGAAGCCAAGCCCAGCAGGACACTTCTCGGCCCCCAAGCCCCCACCCGCCTCATTGTGCCCCCGGCCCTCTCATTTCCAGGGAAGGAGACGGATGGCCTCGTCTTCCTTGGGGACAGACTGCTGGGAAAAGGGCACCTTCAGCCATGACCACGTGCTCTGCCAGCTGGAGGTCAGCACCGCCCTGCTGGGCAAGTGCCTGAGGCACCTCCACCGCCTCTGCCTCAAAGAGCTCCAGCACCAGAACGCCAAGAAGAAGGTGCAAGAAAAAGGCAAGAAGAGGAGAGCCTTCTCTAGCTCCCCGTGCAACTCCAGCTAGAGCGTGCGCCCGGCGCATTGGCCACATGAAAGGCAGCGGTGCAAGTGAGTGCTGCTGTCCATGCGGGGTGGGACCTGAGGCAGGAGAGAACAGGCATCCGTGGCCGTGAGGTGCCCCATGGGTGCCCACATCCCAGGAGGAGGCGCCCACATCCTGGCAGGGTGCCCACGTCCCCGTGAGGTTCCCGGTGGGTGCCCATGTCCCACTGAGGTGCCTGCTGCGTGCCCGTGTCCCGGTGAGGTGTGCGGTGGTTGGTCCCCGTGTCCCTGTCAGGTGGCAGTGGCCAGTGCCTGCCCATGACCCATTGGGTTCCTTAGGCCTTAGGACTTCCAAAGCTGGCGCGAGGGCAAGCGTCACACCAGGAAGAGGGGCAGGTGTTGGGAAGTGGGTGGATAACAATTCCAACTGTAGTATTTTCATCCAGCTAACAGTGAATTCTCTTCAGGGTGACAGCCAGCCGGTGCGTCAGGACATGCCTCAGCCCGCCAAAGGCTCCGGGGGTGAGGGCACCTCCACTGGCTACAACCTCTTCTGCTGGCTGGAGGCCATTATCGCCCCCATGATCATGTTCCTGCGGGGTGGCCGTGGCCAATGGGTGGCCACATCCTGACGGCTTGCCCGTGCCCACCCGGCACGACAGCCAGTGGGCATTTGGCAACTCTCTGGTGAGGACCTCTGGGGAGGGTCCCCCTTCCCACCCTCCCAGAGTGCTGCCAGGGCCCACTGGCATCCCAAAGGCCAGGCCTCATCTCCGCCTCCCCAAAGAGCATGCCCGTGGAGCAGAGACATCTGGGAAACGCGGCAAAACTCCTGCTGGGAGCAGCCTACTTCCTCAATCTTCTAGCCCTGTTTGGATCCATAAAGTGTATTGTTGCTGTAGCACGTGTCATTTCGGTACCGAGGGGATGCAGGGAAGCGGCAACATGAAAGGCAGTGGCGCGAGCCAGGCTGCTGTATGCGGGCTTGTGGAGCATGCGCTCCGGGAGAAGCGGCAGAGCTGGGCTGGGAGAGAACGGGCATCCATGGCTGTGAGGTGCCCGACAGGTGCCCGTGTTCCAGGAGGAGGGCCCCGCATCCCGGCAGGGTGCCCATGTCCCGGTGAGGTTCCCAGGGGTGCCCATGTCCCAGTGAGATGGCAGTGGCCACTGCATGCCCAGGACCCCGTGGGTCATGTCCCTCCAGGAATAATTGTGGACTCATCACACTCGCCATTCTCAATGGTTAACATGCTTATCAAACCATGCGTGAATTTTTGGCTTTCCTCTTAACATGGGCTGCCACTTTGCCCCCAGGAGGATGTTGAGCGGCACCGTGTCACGGCTGCCCAGCTGGGGCACAGCGCTGAACGCAGCTTGGATGGAGCTCTGGGCACAGCTCCTTCTCGCTGAGAAGTTCAGGGCACAGCCCAAATCACGTGGGGCTCAGTCCCGCTCCCCTGCTGGGCTCAGTGTCCGCCGGCGGGCACAGCAGTGGGAGCAGCAGGCTTCAAAATCCGCCTACACAGGTCCTCCCCAGCTCCGCCTCAGCTTTCATCGCCTGCCGGGTGGGCGGGGAAAGGCCTTGTGACATCACAGGGCCTTGCGTGACATCAGCGTGACTTGTCACATCGGCAAGCCTTGCAAGCTCAGGCACACGGGGTGGCCACTCGGTCCTGGTGGTCACTGCCTGAACGCTGCTCAGGGTGACAGCCCGAGCCAGCTCGTGTGTCGAGGCTTTTTTCCTCGAGAGAGACCACAATGAGGCTCAGCCCGGTTCTCTCCCTGACCATGGCTCTCTGCACGGTGTCTCTGTTCCGCGGTGGCCTTGACCGTTACATCCGCCCCGACTGCATCACAGTCAGGACAGAAGTCCGTCCTGAAGACCTGAAGCAAGCGCCCGTTGGCGCAGAGAGCGTGGCCTCCGAATGGTCCAGCAGCATTGGCCTTCGCAGCCCCCGTGGCTGGGTCAGGTTCAGGATGGACGTCGCTCCTGAGGGCCTGAAGCAAGCGCCCGTTGGCGCAGAGAGCGTGGCCTCCGAATGGTCCAGCAGCATTGGCCTTCGCAGCCCCCGTGGCTGGGTGAGGGTCAGGATGGACGTCGCTCCTGAGGGCTTGAAGCAGGTGCCCATTGGTGCAGAGAGCATGGCCTTTGACCTGCCCTACCCTCTGGGCCAGCTTTGGGACTACCTTGCCCAGGTGGACATGACCTGGCTGCTTTGCAGGGCCTGGCAAACCGTGTGGCTGCTCTGCATGGCTTGGATTGCACTTGGCCTCTGGAGAAATGGGAAGAGACCCCAGCGACGGGTGAGCAACCGAGATCAGTCACACGGGAAGGGACCGGGTTGTGGGGAGCAGGGAACCACCATGGCCTTGGCCAAGAAGGCTTGCAATGAAAAACAAAACCCAGTGCAGGCAAGAAAGCCTCAGCAGGCCCCGAGGGGTCCTCTACCTCTTCCCCAGGGACACGCCAAGCCGCAGGGCAGAAACCCTCCGAGAGCGCCCAGCACCACACGGGGCCTGCCGGAGGTTTCCTCAGCCCAACGTGCTGCCGGAGCAGTCCTGCAAGGCTGGAGTTCTTCCAGAGGAAGCCAAGCCCAGCAGGACACTTCTCGGCCCCCAAGCCCCCACCCGCCTCATTGTGCCCCCGGCCCTCTCATTTCCAGGGAAGGAGACGGATGGCCTCGTCTTCCTTGGGGACAGACTGCTGGGAAAAGGGCACCTTCAGCCATGACCACGTGCTCTGCCAGCTGGAGGTCAGCACCGCCCTGCTGGGCAAGTGCCTGAGGCACCTCCACCGCCTCTGCCTCAAAGAGCTCCAGCACCAGAACGCCAAGAAGAAGGTGCAAGAAAAAGGCAAGAAGAGGAGAGCCTTCTCTAGCTCCCCGTGCAACTCCAGCTAGAGCGTGCGCCCGGCGCATTGGCCACATGAAAGGCAGCGGTGCAAGTGAGTGCTGCTGTCCATGCGGGGTGGGACCTGAGGCAGGAGAGAACAGGCATCCGTGGCCGTGAGGTGCCCCATGGGTGCCCACATCCCAGGAGGAGGCGCCCACATCCTGGCAGGGTGCCCACGTCCCCGTGAGGTTCCCGGTGGGTGCCCATGTCCCACTGAGGTGCCTGCTGCGTGCCCGTGTCCCGGTGAGGTGTGCGGTGGTTGGTCCCCGTGTCCCTGTCAGGTGGCAGTGGCCAGTGCCTGCCCATGACCCATTGGGTTCCTTAGGCCTTAGGACTTCCAAAGCTGGCGCGAGGGCAAGCGTCACACCAGGAAGAGGGGCAGGTGTTGGGAAGTGGGTGGATAACAATTCCAACTGTAGTATTTTCATCCAGCTAACAGTGAATTCTCTTCAGGGTGACAGCCAGCCGGTGCGTCAGGACATGCCTCAGCCCGCCAAAGGCTCCGGGGTGAGGGCACCTCCACTGGCTACAACCTCTTCTGCTGGCTGGAGGCCATTATCGCCCCATGATCATGTTCCTGCGGGGTGGCCGTGGCCAATGGGTGGCCACATCCTGACGGCTTGCCCGTGCCCACCCGGCACGACAGCCAGTGGGCATTTGGCAACTCTCTGGTGAGGACCTCTGGGGAGGGTCCCCCTTCCCACCCTCCCAGAGTGCTGCCAGGGCCCACTGGCATCCCAAAGGCCAGGCCTCATCTCCGCCTCCCCAAAGAGCATGCCCGTGGAGCAGAGACATCTGGGAAACGCGGCAAAACTCCTGCTGGGAGCAGCCTACTTCCTCAATCTTCTAGCCCTGTTTGGATCCATAAAGTGTATTGTTGCTGTAGCACGTGTCATTTCGGTACCGAGGGGATGCAGGGAAGCGGCAACATGAAAGGCAGTGGCGCGAGCCAGGCTGCTGTATGCGGGCTTGTGGAGCATGCGCTCCGGGAGAAGCGGCAGAGCTGGGCTGGGAGAGAACGGGCATCCATGGCTGTGAGGTGCCCGACAGGTGCCCGTGTTCCAGGAGGAGGGCCCCGCATCCCGGCAGGGTGCCCATGTCCCGGTGAGGTTCCCAGGGGTGCCCATGTCCCAGTGAGATGGCAGTGGCCACTGCATGCCCAGGACCCCGTGGGTCATGTCCCTCCAGGAATAATTGTGGACTCATCACACTCGCCATTCTCAATGGTTAACATGCTTATCAAACCATGCGTGAATTTTTGGCTTTCCTCTTAACATGGGCTGCCACTTTGCCCCCAGAAGGATGTTGAGCGGCACCGTGTCACGGCTGCCCAGCTGGGGCACAGCGCTGAATGCAGCTTGGATGGAGCTCTGGGCACAGCTCCTTCTCGCTGAGAAGTTCAGGGCACAGCCCAAATCACGTGGGGCTCAGTCCCGCTCCCCTGCTGGGCTCAGTGTCCGCCGGCGGGCACAGCAGTGGGAGCAGCAGGCTTCAAAATCCGCCTACACAGGTCCTCCCCAGCTCCGCCTCAGCTTTCATCGCCTGCCGGGTGGGCGGGGAAAGGCCTTGTGACATCACAGGGCCTTGCGTGACATCAGCGTGACTTGTCACATCGGCAAGCCTTGCAAGCTCAGGCACACGGGGTGGCCACTCGGTCCTGGTGGTCACTGCCTGAACGCTGCTCAGGGTGACAGCCCGAGCCAGCTCGTGTGTCGAGGCTTTTTTCCTCGAGAGAGACCACAATGAGGCTCAGCCCGGTTCTCTCCCTGACCATGGCTCTCTGCACGGTGTCTCTGTTCCGCGGTGGCCTTGACCGTTACATCCGCCCCGACTGCATCACAGTCAGGACAGAAGTCCGTCCTGAAGACCTGAAGCAAGCGCCCGTTGGCGCAGAGAGCGTGGCCTCCGAATGGTCCAGCAGCATTGGCCTTCGCAGCCCCCGTGGCTGGGTCAGGTTCAGGATGGACGTCGCTCCTGAGGGCCTGAAGCAAGCGCCCGTTGGCGCAGAGAGCGTGGCCTCCGAATGGTCCAGCAGCATTGGCCTTCGCAGCCCCCGTGGCTGGGTGAGGGTCAGGATGGACGTCGCTCCTGAGGGCTTGAAGCAGGTGCCCATTGGTGCAGAGAGCATGGCCTTTGACCTGCCCTACCCTCTGGGCCAGCTTTGGGACTACCTTGCCCAGGTGGACATGACCTGGCTGCTTTGCAGGGCCTGGCAAACCGTGTGGCTGCTCTGCATGGCTTGGATTGCACTTGGCCTCTGGAGAAATGGGAAGAGACCCCAGCGACGGGTGAGCAACCGAGATCAGTCACACGGGAAGGGACCGGGTTGTGGGGAGCAGGGAACCACCATGGCCTTGGCCAAGAAGGCTTGCAATGAAAAACAAAACCCAGTGCAGGCAAGAAAGCCTCAGCAGGCCCCGAGGGGTCCTCTACCTCTTCCCCAGGGACACGCCAAGCCGCAGGGCAGAAACCCTCCGAGAGCGCCCAGCACCACACGGGGCCTGCCGGAGGTTTCCTCAGCCCAACGTGCTGCCGGAGCAGTCCTGCAAGGCTGGAGTTCTTCCAGAGGAAGCCAAGCCCAGCAGGACACTTCTCGGCCCCCAAGCCCCCACCCGCCTCATTGTGCCCCCGGCCCTCTCATTTCCAGGGAAGGAGACGGACGGCCTCGTCTTCCTTGGGGACAGACTGCTGGGAAAAGGGCACCTTCAGCCATGACCACGTGCTCTGCCAGCTGGAGGTCAGCACCGCCCTGCTGGGCAAGTGCCTGAGGCACCTCCACCGCCTCTGCCTCAAAGAGCTCCAGCACCAGAACGCCAAGAAGAAGGTGCAAGAAAAAGGCAAGAAGAGGAGAGCCTTCTCTAGCTCCCCGTGCAACTCCAGCTAGAGCGTGCGCCCGGCGCATTGGCCACATGAAAGGCAGCGGTGCAAGTGAGTGCTGCTGTCCATGCGGGGTGGGACCTGAGGCAGGAGAGAACAGGCATCCGTGGCCGTGAGGTGCCCCATGGGTGCCCACATCCCAGGAGGAGGCGCCCACATCCTGGCAGGGTGCCCACGTCCCCGTGAGGTTCCCGGTGGGTGCCCATGTCCCACTGAGGTGCCTGCTGCGTGCCCGTGTCCCGGTGAGGTGTGCGGTGGTTGGTCCCCGTGTCCCTGTCAGGTGGCAGTGGCCAGTGCCTGCCCATGACCCATTGGGTTCCTTAGGCCTTAGGACTTCCAAAGCTGGCGCGAGGGCAAGCGTCACACCAGGAAGAGGGGCAGGTGTTGGGAAGTGGGTGGATAACAATTCCAACTGTAGTATTTTCATCCAGCTAACAGTGAATTCTCTTCAGGGTGACAGCCAGCCGGTGCGTCAGGACATGCCTCAGCCCGCCAAAGGCTCCGGGGTGAGGGCACCTCCACTGGCTACAACCTCTTCTGCTGGCTGGAGGCCATTATCGCCCCATGATCATGTTCCTGCGGGGTGGCCGTGGCCAATGGGTGGCCACATCCTGACGGCTTGCCCGTGCCCACCCGGCACGACAGCCAGTGGGCATTTGGCAACTCTCTGGTGAGGACCTCTGGGGAGGGTCCCCCTTCCCACCCTCCCAGAGTGCTGCCAGGGCCCACTGGCATCCCAAAGGCCAGGCCTCATCTCCGCCTCCCCAAAGAGCATGCCCGTGGAGCAGAGACATCTGGGAAACGCGGCAAAACTCCTGCTGGGAGCAGCCTACTTCCTCAATCTTCTAGCCCTGTTTGGATCCATAAAGAGTATTGTTGCTGTAGCACGTGTCATTTCGGTACCGAGGGGATGCAGGGAAGCGGCAACATGAAAGGCAGTGGCGCGAGCCAGGCTGCTGTATGCGGGCTTGTGGAGCATGCGCTCCGGGAGAAGCGGCAGAGCTGGGCTGGGAGAGAACGGGCATCCATGGCTGTGAGGTGCCCGACAGGTGCCCGTGTTCCAGGAGGAGGGCCCCGCATCCCGGCAGGGTGCCCATGTCCCGGTGAGGTTCCCAGGGGGTGCCCATGTCCCAGTGAGATGGCAGTGGCCACTGCATGCCCAGGACCCCGTGGGTCATGTCCCTCCAGGAATAATTGTGGACTCATCACACTCGCCATTCTCAATGGTTAACATGCTTATCAAACCATGCGTGAATTTTTGGCTTTCCTCTTAACATGGGCTGCCACTTTGCCCCCAGAAGGATGTTGAGCGGCACCGTGTCACGGCTGCCCAGCTGGGGCACAGCGCTGAATGCAGCTTGGATGGAGCTCTGGGCACAGCTCCTTCTCGCTGAGAAGTTCAGGGCACAGCCCAAATCACGTGGGGCTCAGTCCCGCTCCCCTGCTGGGCTCAGTGTCCGCCGGCGGGCACAGCAGTGGGAGCAGCAGGCTTCAAAATCCGCCTACACAGGTCCTCCCCAGCTCCGCCTCAGCTTTCATCGCCTGCCGGGTGGGCGGGGAAAGGCCTTGTGACATCACAGGGCCTTGCGTGACATCAGCGTGACTTGTCACATCGGCAAGCCTTGCAAGCTCAGGCACACGGGGTGGCCACTCGGTCCTGGTGGTCACTGCCTGAACGCTGCTCAGGGTGACAGCCCGAGCCAGCTCGTGTGTCGAGGCTTTTTTCCTCGAGAGAGACCACAATGAGGCTCAGCCCGGTTCTCTCCCTGACCATGGCTCTCTGCACGGTGTCTCTGTTCCGCGGTGGCCTTGACCGTTACATCCGCCCCGACTGCATCACAGTCAGGACAGAAGTCCGTCCTGAAGACCTGAAGCAAGCGCCCGTTGGCGCAGAGAGCGTGGCCTCCGAATGGTCCAGCAGCATTGGCCTTCGCAGCCCCCGTGGCTGGGTCAGGTTCAGGATGGACGTCGCTCCTGAGGGCCTGAAGCAAGCGCCCGTTGGCGCAGAGAGCGTGGCCTCCGAATGGTCCAGCAGCATTGACCTTCGCAGCCCCTGTGGCTGGGTCAGGGTCAGGATGGACGTCGCTCCTGAGGGCCTGAAGCAAGCGCCCGTTGGCGCAGAGAGCGTGGCCTCCGAATGGTCCAGCAGCATTGGCCTTCGCAGCCCCCGTGGCTGGGTGAGGGTCAGGATGGACGTCGCTCCTGAGGGCTTGAAGCAGGTGCCCATTGGTGCAGAGAGCATGGCCTTTGACCTGCCCTACCCTCTGGGCCAGCTTTGGGACTACCTTGCCCAGGTGGACATGACCTGGCTGCTTTGCAGGGCCTGGCAAACCGTGTGGCTGCTCTGCATGGCTTGGATTGCACTTGGCCTCTGGAGAAATGGGAAGAGACCCCAGCGACGGGTGAGCAACCGAGATCAGTCACACGGGAAGGGACCGGGTTGTGGGGAGCAGGGAACCACCATGGCCTTGGCCAAGAAGGCTTGCAATGAAAAAACAAAACCCAGTGCAGGCAAGAAAGCCTCAGCAGGCCCCGAGGGGTCCTCTACCTCTTCCCCAGGGACACGCCAAGCCGCAGGGCAGAAACCCTCCGAGAGCGCCCAGCACCACACGGGGCCTGCCGGAGGTTTCCTCAGCCCAACGTGCTGCCGGAGCAGTCCTGCAAGGCTGGAGTTCTTCCAGAGGAAGCCAAGCCCAGCAGGACACTTCTCGGCCCCCAAGCCCCCACCCGCCTCATTGTGCCCCCGGCCCTGTCATTTCCAGGGAAGGAGACGGACGGCCTCGTCTTCCTTGGGGACAGACTGCTGGGAAAAGGGCATTTTCAGCCATGACCACGTGCTCTGCCAGCTGGAGGTCAACACCGCCCTGCTGGGCAAGTGCCTGAGGCACCTCCACCGCCTCTGCCTCAAAGAGCTCCAGCACCAGAACGCCAAGAAGAAGGTGCAAGAAAAAGGCAAGAAGAGGAGAGCCTTCTCTAGCTCCCCGTGCAACTCCAGCTAGAGCGTGCGCCCGGCGCATTGGCCACATGAAAGGCAGCGGTGCAAGTGAGTGCTGCTGTCCATGCGGGGTGGGACCTGAGGCAGGAGAGAACAGGCATCCGTGGCCGTGAGGTGCCCCATGGGTGCCCACATCCCAGGAGGAGGCGCCCACATCCTGGCAGGGTGCCCACGTCCCCGTGAGGTTCCCGGTGGGTGCCCATGTCCCACTGAGGTGCCTGCTGCGTGCCCGTGTCCCGGTGAGGTGTGCGGTGGTTGGTCCCCGTGTCCCTGTCAGGTGGCAGTGGCCAGTGCCTGCCCATGACCCATTGGGTTCCTTAGGCCTTAGGACTTCCAAAGCTGGCGCGAGGGCAAGCGTCACACCAGGAAGAGGGGCAGGTGTTGGGAAGTGGGTGGATAACAATTCCAACTGTAGTATTTTCATCCAGCTAACAGTGAATTCTCTTCAGGGTGACAGCCAGCCGGTGCGTCAGGACATGCCTCAGCCCGCCAAAGGCTCCGGGGTGAGGGCACCTCCACTGGCTACAACCTCTTCTGCTGGCTGGAGGCCATTATCGCCCCCATGATCATGTTCCTGCGGGGTGGCCGTGGCCAATGGGTGGCCACATCCTGACGGCTTGCCCGTGCCCACCCGGCACGACAGCCAGTGGGCATTTGGCAACTCTCTGGTGAGGACCTCTGGGGAGGGTCCCCTTCCCACCCTCCCAGAGTGCTGCCAGGGCCCACTGGCATCCCAAAGGCCAGGCCTCATCTCCGCCTCCCCAAAGAGCATGCCCGTGGAGCAGAGACATCTGGGAAACGCGGCAAAACTCCTGCTGGGAGCAGCCTACTTCCTCAATCTTCTAGCCCTGTTTGGATCCATAAAGTGTATTGTTGCTGTAGCACGTGTCATTTCGGTACCGAGGGGATGCAGGGAAGCGGCAACATGAAAGGCAGTGGCGCGAGCCAGGCTGCTGTATGCGGGCTTGTGGAGCATGCGCTCCGGGAGAAGCGGCAGAGCTGGGCTGGGAGAGAACGGGCATCCATGGCTGTGAGGTGCCCGACAGGTGCCCGTGTTCCAGGAGGAGGGCCCCGCATCCCGGCAGGGTGCCCATGTCCCGGTGAGGTTCCCAGGGGGTGCCCATGTCCCAGTGAGATGGCAGTGGCCACTGCATGCCCAGGACCCCGTGGGTCATGTCCCTCCAGGAATAATTGTGGACTCATCACACTCGCCATTCTCAATGGTTAACATGCTTATCAAACCATGCGTGAATTTTTGGCTTTCCTCTTAACATGGGCTGCCACTTTGCCCCCAAGAGGATGTTGAGCGGCACCGTGTCACGGCTGCCCAGCTGGGGCACAGCGCTGAACGCAGCTTGGATGGAGCTCTGGGCACAGCTCCTTCTCGCTGAGAAGTTCAGGGCACAGCCCAAATCACGTGGGGCTCAGTCCCGCTCCCCTGCTGGGCTCAGTGTCCGCCGGCGGGCACAGCAGTGGGAGCAGCAGGCTTCAAAATCCGCCTACACAGGTCCTCCCCAGCTCCGCCTCAGCTTTCATCGCCTGCCGGGTGGGCGGGGAAAGGCCTTGTGACATCACAGGGCCTTGCGTGACATCAGCGTGACTTGTCACATCGGCAAGCCTTGCAAGCTCAGGCACACGGGGTGGCCACTCGGTCCTGGTGGTCACTGCCTGAACGCTGCTCAGGGTGACAGCCCGAGCCAGCTCGTGTGTCGAGGCTTTTTTCCTCGAGAGAGACCACAATGAGGCTCAGCCCGGTTCTCTCCCTGACCATGGCTCTCTGCACGGTGTCTCTGTTCCGCGGTGGCCTTGACCGTTACATCCGCCCCGACTGCATCACAGTCAGGACAGAAGTCCGTCCTGAAGACCTGAAGCAAGCGCCCGTTGGCGCAGAGAGCGTGGCCACCGAATGCTCCAGCAGCACTGACCTTCGCAGCCCCTGTGGCTGGGTCAGGGTCAGGATGGACGTCGCTCCTGAGGGCCTGAAGCAAGCGCCCGTTGGCGCAGAGAGCGTGGCCTCCGAATGGTCCAGCAGCATTGACCTTCGCAGCCCCTGTGGCTGGGTCAGGGTCAGGATGGATGTCGCTCCTGAGGGCCTGAAGCAAGCACCTGTTGGCGCAGATAGCGTGGCCTCCGAATGGTCCAGCAGCATTGACCTTCGCAGCCCCTGTGGCTGGGTCAGGGTCAGGATGGATGTCGCTCCTGAGGGCCTGAAGCAAGCGCCCGTTGGCGCAGAGAGCGTGGCCTCCGAATGGTCCAGCAGCATTGGCCTTCGCAGCCCCCATGGCTGGGTCAGGGTCAGGATGGACGTCGCTCCTGAGGGCCTGAAGCAGGCGCCCGTTGGCACAGATAGCGTGGCCTTTGACCTGCCCTACCCTCTGCGCCAGCTTTGGGACCACCTTGCCCAGGTGGACATGACCTGGCTGCTTTGCAGGGCCTGGCAAACCGTGTGGCTGCTCTGCATGGCTTGGATTGCACTTGGCCTCTGGAGAAATGGGAAGAGACCCCAGCGACGGGTGAGCAATCGAGATCAGTCACACGGGAAGGGACCGGGTTGTGGGGAGCAGGGAACCACCATGGCCTTGGCCAAGAAGGCTTGCAATGAAAAAACAAAACCCAGTGCAGGCAAGAAAGCCTCAGCAGGCCCCGAGGGGTCCTCTACCTCTTCCCCAGGGACACGCCAAGCCGCAGGGCAGAAACCCTCCGAGAGCCCCCAGCACCACACGGGGCCTGCCGGAGGTTTCCTCAGCCCAACGTGCTGCCGGAGCAGTCCTGCAAGGCTGGAGTTCTTCCAGAGGAAGCCAAGCCCAGCAGGACACTTCTCGGCCCCCAACCCCCCACCTGCCTCATTGTGCCCCCGGCCCTCTCATTTCCAGGGAAGGAGACGGACGGCCTCGTCTTCCCTGGGGACAGACTGCTGGGAAAAGGGCACCTTCAGCCATGACCACGTGCTCTGCCAGCTGGAGGTCAACACCGCCCTGCTGGGCAAGTGCCTGAGGCACCTCCACCGCCTCTGCCTCAAAGAGCTCCAGCACCAGAACGCCAAGAAGAAGGTGCAAGAAAAAGGCAAGAAGAGGAGAGCCTTCTCTAGCTCCCCGTGCAACTCCAGCTAGAGCGTGCGCCCGGCGCATTGGCCACATGAAAGGCAGCGGTGCAAGTGAGTGCTGCTGTCCATGCGGGGTGGGACCTGAGGCAGGAGAGAACAGGCATCCGTGGCCGTGAGGTGCCCCATGGGTGCCCACATCCCAGGAGGAGGCGCCCACATCCTGGCAGGGTGCCCACGTCCCCGTGAGGTTCCCGGTGGGTGCCCATGTCCCACTGAGGTGCCTGCTGTGTGCCCATGTCCCGGTGAGGTGTGCGGTGGTTGGTCCCCGTGTCCCTGTCAGGTGGCAGTGGCCAGTGCCTGCCCATGACCCATTGGGTTCCTTAGGCCTTAGGGCTTCCAAGGCTGGCGCGAGGGCAAGCATCACACCAGGAAGAGGGGCAGGTGTTGGGAAGTGGGTGGATAACAATTCCAACTGTAGTATTTTCATCCAGCTAACAGTGAATTCTCTTCAGGGTGACAGCCAGCCGGTGCGTCAGGACATGCCTCAGCCCGCCAAAGGCTCCGGGGGTGAGGGCACCTCCACTGGCTACAACCTCTTCTGCTGGCTGGAGGCCATTATCGCCCCCATGATCATGTTCCTGCGGGGTGGCCGTGGCCAATGGGTGGCCACATCCTGGCAGCTTGCCCGTGCCCACCCGGCACGACAGCCAGTGGGCATTTGGCAACTCTCTGGTGAGGACCTCTGGGGAGGGTCCCACTTCCCACCCTCCCAGAGTGCTGCCAGGGCCCACTGGCATCCCAAAGGCCAGGCCTCATCTCCGTCTCCCCAAAGAGCATGCCCGTGGAGCAGAGACATCTGGGAAACGCGGCAAAACTCCTGCTGGGAGCAGCCTACTTCCTCAATCTTCTAGCCCTGTTTGGATCCATAAAGTGTATTGTTGCTGTAGCACGTGTCATTTCGGTACCGAGGGGATGCAGGGAAGTGGCAACATGAAAGGCAGTGGCGCGAGCCAGGCTGCTGTATGCGGGCTTGTGGAGCATGCGCTCCGGGAGAAGCGGCAGAGCTGGGCTGGGAGAGAACGGGCATCCATGGCTGTGAGGTGCCCGACAGGTGCCCGTGTTCCAGGAGGAGGGCCCCGCATCCCGGCAGGGTGCCCATGTCCCGGTGAGGTTCCCAGGGGGTGCCCATGTCCCAGTGAGATGGCAGTGGCCACTGCATGCCCAGGACCCCGTGGGTCATGTCCCTCCAGGAATAATTGTGGACTCATCGCACTCGCCATTCTCAATGGTTAACATGCTTATCAAACCATGCGTGAATTTTTGGCTTTCCTCTTAACATGGGCTGCCACTTTGCCCCCAAGAGGATGTTGAGCGGCACCGTGTCACGGCTGCCCAGCTGGGGCACAGCGCTGAACGCAGCTTGGATGGAGCTCTGGGCACAGCTCCTTCTCGCTGAGAAGTTCAGGGCACAGCCCAAATCACGTGGGGCTCAGTCCCGCTCCCCTGCTGGGCTCAGTGTCCGCCGGCGGGCACAGCAGTGGGAGCAGCAGGCTTCAAAATCCGCCTACACAGGTCCTCCCCAGCTCCGCCTCAGCTTTCATCGCCTGCCGGGTGGGCGGGGAAAGGCCTTGTGACATCACAGGGCCTTGCGTGTCATCAGCGTGACTTGTCACATCGGCAAGCCTTGCAAGCGCAGGCACACGGGGTGGCCACTCGGTCCTGGTGGTCACTGCCTGAACGCTGCTCAGGGTGACAGCCAGAGCCAGCTCGTGTGTCGAGGCTTTTTTCCTCGGGAGAGACCACAATGAGGCTCAGCCCGGTTCTCTCCCTGACCATGGCTCTCTGCACGGTGTCTCTGTTCCGCGGTGGCCTTGACCGTTACATCTGCCCCAACTGCATCACAGTCAGGACAGAAGGCCTTCCTGAAGACCTGAAGCAAGCGCCCGTTGGCGCAGATAGCGTGGCCTCCGAATGCTCCAGCAGCATTGACCTTCGCAGCCCCTGTGGCTGGGTCAGGGTCAGGATGGATGTCGCTCCTGAGGGCCTGAAGCAAGCGCCCGTTGGCGCAGAGAGCGTGGCCTCCGAATGGTCCAGCAGCATTGACCTTCGCAGCCCCTGTGGCTGGGTCAGGGTCAGGATGGATGTCGCTCCTGAGGGCCTGAAGCAAGCGCCCGTTGGCGCAGATAGCGTGGCCTCCGAATGGTCCAGCAGCATTGGCCTTCGCAGCCCCTGTGGCTGGGTCAGGGTCAGGATGGACGTCGCTCCTGAGGGCCTGAAGCAGGCGCCCGTTGGCACAGATAGCGTGGCCTTTGACCTGCCCTACCCTCTGGGCCAGCTTTGGGACTACCTTGCCCAGGTGGACATGACCTGGCTGCTTTGCAGGGCCTGGCAAACCGTGTGGCTGCTCTGCATGGCTTGGATTGCACTTGGCCTCTGGAGAAATGGGAAGAGACCCCAGCGACGGGTGAGCAATCGAGATCAGTCACACGGGAAGGGACCGGGTTGTGGGGAGCAGGGAACCACCATGGCCTTGGCCAAGAAGGCTTGCAATGAAAAAACAAAACCCAGTGCAGGCAAGAAAGCCTCAGCAGGCCCCGAGGGGTCCTCTACCTCTTCCCCAGGGACACGCCAAGCCGCAGGGCAGAAACCCTCCGAGAGCCCCCAGCACCACACGGGGCCTGCCGGAGGTTTCCTCAGCCCAACGTGCTGCCGGAGCAGTCCTGCAAGGCTGGAGTTCTTCCAGAGGAAGCCAAGCCCAGCAGGACACTTCTCGGCCCCCAACCCCCCACCCGCCTCATTGTGCCCCCGGCCCTCTCATTTCCAGGGAAGGAGACGGACGGCCTCGTCTTCCCTGGGGACAGACTGCTGGGAAAAGGGCACCTTCAGCCATGACCACGTGCTCTGCCAGCTGGAGGTCAACACCGCCCTGCTGGGCAAGTGCCTGAGGCACCTCCACCGCCTCTGCCTCAAAGAGCTCCAGCACCAGAACGCCAAGAAGAAGGTGCAAGAAAAAGGCAAGAAGAGGAGAGCCTTCTCTAGCTCCCCGTGCAACTCCAGCTAGAGCGTGCGCCCGGCGCATTGGCCACATGAAAGGCAGCGGTGCAAGTGAGTGCTGCTGTCCATGCGGGGTGGGACCTGAGGCAGGAGAGAACAGGCATCCGTGGCCGTGAGGTGCCCCATGGGTGCCCACATCCCAGGAGGAGGCGCCCACATCCTGGCAGGGTGCCCACGTCCCCGTGAGGTTCCCGGTGGGTGCCCATGTCCCACTGAGGTGCCTGCTGTGTGCCCATGTCCCGGTGAGGTGTGCGGTGGTTGGTCCCCGTGTCCCTGTCAGGTGGCAGTGGCCAGTGCCTGCCCATGACCCATTGGGTTCCTTAGGCCTTAGGGCTTCCAAGGCTGGCGCGAGGGCAAGCATCACACCAGGAAGAGGGGCAGGTGTTGGGAAGTGGGTGGATAACAATTCCAACTGTAGTATTTTCATCCAGCTAACAGTGAATTCTCTTCAGGGTGACAGCCAGCCGGTGCGTCAGGACATGCCTCAGCCCGCCAAAGGCTCCGGGGTGAGGGCACCTCCACTGGCTACAACCTCTTCTGCTGGCTGGAGGCCATTATCGCCCCATGATCATGTTCCTGCGGGGTGGCCGTGGCCAATGGGTGGCCACATCCTGGCAGCTTGCCCGTGCCCACCCGGCACGACAGCCAGTGGGCATTTGGCAACTCTCTGGTGAGGACCTCTGGGGAGGGTCCCACTTCCCACCCTCCCAGAGTGCTGCCAGGGCCCACTGGCATCCCAAAGGCCAGGCCTCATCTCCGTCTCCCCAAAGAGCATGCCCGTGGAGCAGAGACATCTGGGAAACGCGGCAAAACTCCTGCTGGGAGCAGCCTACTTCCTCAATCTTCTAGCCCTGTTTGGATCCATAAAGTGTATTGTTGCTGTAGCACGTGTCATTTCGGTACCGAGGGGATGCAGGGAAGCGGCAACATGAAAGGCAGTGGCGCGAGCCAGGCTGCTGTATGCGGGCTTGTGGAGCATGCGCTCCGGGAGAAGCGGCAGAGCTGGGCTGGGAGAGAACGGGCATCCATGGCTGTGAGGTGCCCGACAGGTGCCCGTGTTCCAGGAGGAGGGCCCCGCATCCCGGCAGGGTGCCCATGTCCCGGTGAGGTTCCCAGGGGGTGCCCATGTCCCAGTGAGATGGCAGTGGCCACTGCATGCCCAGGACCCCGTGGGTCATGTCCCTCCAGGAATAATTGTGGACTCATCGCACTCGCCATTCTCAATGGTTAACATGCTTATCAAACCATGCGTGAATTTTTGGCTTTCCTCTTAACATGGGCTGCCACTTTGCCCCCAAGAGGATGTTGAGCGGCACCGTGTCACGGCTGCCCAGCTGGGGCACAGCGCTGAACGCAGCTTGGATGGAGCTCTGGGCACAGCTCCTTCTCTCTGAGAAGTTCAGGGCACAGCCCAAATCACGTGGGGCTCAGTCCCGCTCCCCTGCTGGGCTCAGTGTCCGCCGGCGGGCACAGCAGTGGGAGCAGCAGGCTTCAAAATCCGCCTACACAGGTCCTCCCCAGCTCCGCCTCAGCTTTCATCGCCTGCCGGGTGGGCGGGGAAAGGCCTTGTGACATCACAGGGCCTTGCGTGTCATCAGCGTGACTTGTCACATCGGCAAGCCTTGCAAGCGCAGGCACACGGGGTGGCCACTCGGTCCTGGTGGTCACTGCCTGAACGCTGCTCAGGGTGACAGCCAGAGCCAGCTCGTGTGTCGAGGCTTTTTTCCTCGGGAGAGACCACAATGAGGCTCAGCCCGGTTCTCTCCCTGACCATGGCTCTCTGCACGGTGTCTCTGTTCCGCGGTGGCCTTGACCGTTACATCTGCCCCAACTGCATCACAGTCAGGACAGAAGGCCTTCCTGAAGACCTGAAGCAAGCGCCCGTTGGCGCAGATAGCGTGGCCTCCGAATGCTCCAGCAGCATTGACCTTCGCAGCCCCTGTGGCTGGGTCAGGGTCAGGATGGATGTCGCTCCTGAGGGCCTGAAGCAAGCGCCCGTTGGCGCAGAGAGCGTGGCCTCCGAATGGTCCAGCAGCATTGACCTTCGCAGCCCCTGTGGCTGGGTCAGGGTCAGGATGGATGTCGCTCCTGAGGGCCTGAAGCAAGCGCCCGTTGGCGCAGATAGCGTGGCCTCCGAATGGTCCAGCAGCATTGGCCTTCGCAGCCCCTGTGGCTGGGTCAGGGTCAGGATGGATGTCGCTCCTGAGGGCCTGAAGCAAGCGCCCGTTGGCGCAGATAGCGTGGCCTCCGAATGGTCCAGCAGCATTGGCCTTCGCAGCCCCCATGGCTGGGTCAGGTTCAGGATGGACGTCGCTCCTGAGGGCCTGAAGCAGGCGCCCGTTGGCACAGATAGCGTGGCCTTTGGCCTGCCCTACCCTCTGCGCCAGCTTTGGGACCACCTTGCCCAGGTGGACATGACCTGGCTGCTTTGCAGGGCCTGGCAAACCGTGTGGCTGCTCTGCATGGCTTGGATTGCACTTGGCCTCTGGAGAAATGGGAAGAGACCCCAGCGACGGGTGAGCAATCGAGATCAGTCACACGGGAAGGGACCGGGTTGTGGGGAGCAGGGAACCACCATGGCCTTGGCCAAGAAGGCTTGCAATGAAAGACAAAACCCAGTGCAGGCAAGAAAGCCTCAGCAGGCCCCGAGGGGTCCTCTACCTCTTCCCCAGGGACACGCCAAGCCGCAGGGCAGAAACCCTCCGAGAGCCCCCAGCACCACACGGGGCCTGCCGGAGGTTTCCTCAGCCCAACGTGCTGCCGGAGCAGTCCTGCAAGGCTGGAGTTCTTCCAGAGGAAGCCAAGCCCAGCAGGACACTTCTCGGCCCCCAACCCCCCACCTGCCTCATTGTGCCCCCGGCCCTCTCATTTCCAGGGAAGGAGACGGACGGCCTCGTCTTCCCTGGGGACAGACTGCTGGGAAAAGGGCACCTTCAGCCATGACCACGTGCTCTGCCAGCTGGAGGTCAACACCGCCCTGCTGGGCAAGTGCCTGAGGCACCTCCACCGCCTCTGCCTCAAAGAGCTCCAGCACCAGAACGCCAAGAAGAAGGTGCAAGAAAAAGGCAAGAAGAGGAGAGCCTTCTCTAGCTCCCCGTGCAACTCCAGCTAGAGCGTGCGCCCGGCGCATTGGCCACATGAAAGGCAGCGGTGCAAGTGAGTGCTGCTGTCCATGCGGGGTGGGACCTGAGGCAGGAGAGAACAGGCATCCGTGGCCGTGAGGTGCCCCATGGGTGCCCACATCCCAGGAGGAGGCGCCCACATCCTGGCAGGGTGCCCACGTCCCCGTGAGGTTCCCGGTGGGTGCCCATGTCCCACTGAGGTGCCTGCTGTGTGCCCATGTCCCGGTGAGGTGTGCGGTGGTTGGTCCCCGTGTCCCTGTCAGGTGGCAGTGGCCAGTGCCTGCCCATGACCCATTGGGTTCCTTAGGCCTTAGGGCTTCCAAGGCTGGCGCGAGGGCAAGCATCACACCAGGAAGAGGGGCAGGTGTTGGGAAGTGGGTGGATAACAATTCCAACTGTAGTATTTTCATCCAGCTAACAGTGAATTCTCTTCAGGGTGACAGCCAGCCGGTGCGTCAGGACATGCCTCAGCCCGCCAAAGGCTCCGGGGTGAGGGCACCTCCACTGGCTACAACCTCTTCTGCTGGCTGGAGGCCATTATCGCCCCATGATCATGTTCCTGCGGGGTGGCCGTGGCCAATGGGTGGCCACATCCTGGCAGCTTGCCCGTGCCCACCCGGCACGACAGCCAGTGGGCATTTGGCAACTCTCTGGTGAGGACCTCTGGGGAGGGTCCCACTTCCCACCCTCCCAGAGTGCTGCCAGGGCCCACTGGCATCCCAAAGGCCAGGCCTCATCTCCGTCTCCCCAAAGAGCATGCCCGTGGAGCAGAGACATCTGGGAAACACGGCAAAACTCCTGCTGGGAGCAGCCTACTTCCTCAATCTTCTAGCCCTGTTTGGATCCATAAAGTGTATTGTTGCTGTAGCACGTGTCATTTCGGTACCGAGGGGATGCAGGGAAGCGGCAACATGAAAGGCAGTGGCGCGAGCCAGGCTGCTGTATGCGGGCTTGTGGAGCATGCGCTCCGGGAGAAGCGGCAGAGCTGGGCTGGGAGAGAACGGGCATCCATGGCTGTGAGGTGCCCGACAGGTGCCCGTGTTCCAGGAGGAGGGCCCCGCATCCCGGCAGGGTGCCCATGTCCCGGTGAGGTTCCCAGGGGTGCCCATGTCCCAGTGAGATGGCAGTGGCCACTGCATGCCCAGGACCCCGTGGGTCATGTCCCTCCAGGAATAATTGTGGACTCATCGCACTCGCCATTCTCAATGGTTAACATGCTTATCAAACCATGCGTGAATTTTTGGCTTTCCTCTTAACATGGGCTGCCACTTTGCCCCCAAGAGGATGTTGAGCGGCACCGTGTCACGGCTGCCCAGCTGGGGCACAGCGCTGAACGCAGCTTGGATGGAGCTCTGGGCACAGCTCCTTCTCTCTGAGAAGTTCAGGGCACAGCCCAAATCACGTGGGGCTCAGTCCCGCTCCCCTGCTGGGCTCAGTGTCCGCCGGCGGGCACAGCAGTGGGAGCAGCAGGCTTCAAAATCCGCCTACACAGGTCCTCCCCAGCTCCGCCTCAGCTTTCATCGCCTGCCGGGTGGGCGGGGAAAGGCCTTGTGACATCACAGGGCCTTGCGTGTCATCAGCGTGACTTGTCACATCGGCAAGCCTTGCAAGCGCAGGCACACGGGGTGGCCACTCGGTCCTGGTGGTCACTGCCTGAACGCTGCTCAGGGTGACAGCCAGAGCCAGCTCGTGTGTCGAGGCTTTTTTCCTCGGGAGAGACCACAATGAGGCTCAGCCCGGTTCTCTCCCTGACCATGGCTCTCTGCACGGTGTCTCTGTTCCGCGGTGGCCTTGACCATTACATCTGCCCCAACTGCATCACAGTCAGGACAGAAGTCCTTCCTGAAGACCTGAAGCAAGCGCCCGTTGGCGCAGATAGCGTGGCCTCCGAATGCTCCAGCAGCATTGACCTTCGCAGCCCCTGTGGCTGGGTCAGGGTCAGGATGGACGTCGCTCCTGAGGGCCTGAAGCAAGCGCCCGTTGGCGCAGAGAGCGTGGCCTCCGAATGGTCCAGCAGCATTGACCTTCGCAGCCCCTTTGGCTGGGTCAGGGTCAGGATGGACGTCGCTCCTGAGGGCCTGAAGCAAGCGCCCGTTGGCGCAGAGAGCGTGGCCTCCGAATGGTCCAGCAGCATTGGCCTTCGCAGCCCCTGTGGCTGGGTCAGGGTCAGGATGGACGTCGCTCCTGAGGGCCTGAAGCAGGCGCCCGTTGGCACAGATAGCGTGGCCTTTGACCTGCCCTACCCTCTGCGCCAGCTTTGGGACTACCTTGCCCAGGTGGACATGACCTGGCTGCTTTGCAGGGCCTGGCAAACCGTGTGGCTGCTCTGCATGGCTTGGATTGCACTTGGCCTCTGGAGAAATGGGAAGAGACCCCAGCGACGGGTGAGCAATCGAGATCAGTCACACGGGAAGGGACCGGGTTGTGGGGAGCAGGGAACCACCATGGCCTTGGCCAAGAAGGCTTGCAATGAAAAAACAAAACCCAGTGCAGGCAAGAAAGCCTCAGCAGGCCCCGAGGGGTCCTCTACCTCTTCCCCAGGGACACGCCAAGCCGCAGGGCAGAAACCCTCCGAGAGCCCCCAGCACCACACGGGGCCTGCCGGAGGTTTCCTCAGCCCAACGTGCTGCCGGAGCAGTCCTGCAAGGCTGGAGTTCTTCCAGAGGAAGCCAAGCCCAGCAGGACACTTCTCCGCCCCCCAACCCCCACCCGCCTCATTGTGCCCCCGGCCCTCTCATTTCCAGGGAAGGAGACGGACGGCCTCGTCTTCCCTGGGGACAGACTGCTGGGAAAAGGGCACCTTCAGCCATGACCACGTGCTCTGCCAGCTGGAGGTCAACACCGCCCTGCTGGGCAAGTGCCTGAGGCACCTCCACCGCCTCTGCCTCAAAGAGCTCCAGCACCAGAACGCCAAGAAGAAGGTGCAAGAAAAAGGCAAGAAGAGGAGAGCCTTCTCTAGCTCCCCGTGCAACTCCAGCTAGAGCGTGCGCCCGGCGCATTGGCCACATGAAAGGCAGCGGTGCAAGTGAGTGCTGCTGTCCATGCGGGGTGGGACCTGAGGCAGGAGAGAACAGGCATCCGTGGCCGTGAGGTGCCCCATGGGTGCCCACATCCCAGGAGGAGGCGCCCACATCCTGGCAGGGTGCCCACGTCCCCGTGAGGTTCCCGGTGGGTGCCCATGTCCCACTGAGGTGCCTGCTGTGTGCCCATGTCCCGGTGAGGTGTGCGGTGGTTGGTCCCCGTGTCCCTGTCAGGTGGCAGTGGCCAGTGCCTGCCCATGACCCATTGGGTTCCTTAGGCCTTAGGGCTTCCAAGGCTGGCGCGAGGGCAAGCATCACACCAGGAAGAGGGGCAGGTGTTGGGAAGTGGGTGGATAACAATTCCAACTGTAGTATTTTCATCCAGCTAACAGTGAATTCTCTTCAGGGTGACAGCCAGCCGGTGCGTCAGGACATGCCTCAGCCCGCCAAAGGCTCCGGGGTGAGGGCACCTCCACTGGCTACAACCTCTTCTGCTGGCTGGAGGCCATTATCGCCCCATGATCATGTTCCTGCGGGGTGGCCGTGGCCAATGGGTGGCCACATCCTGGCAGCTTGCCCGTGCCCACCCGGCACGACAGCCAGTGGGCATTTGGCAACTCTCTGGTGAGGACCTCTGGGGAGGGTCCCACTTCCCACCCTCCCAGAGTGCTGCCAGGGCCCACTGGCATCCCAAAGGCCAGGCCTCATCTCCGTCTCCCCAAAGAGCATGCCCGTGGAGCAGAGACATCTGGGAAACGCGGCAAAACTCCTGCTGGGAGCAGCCTACTTCCTCAATCTTCTAGCCCTGTTTGGATCCATAAAGTGTATTGTTGCTGTAGCACGTGTCATTTCGGTACCGAGGGGATGCAGGGAAGCGGCAACATGAAAGGCAGTGGCGCGAGCCAGGCTGCTGTATGCGGGCTTGTGGAGCATGCGCTCCGGGAGAAGCGGCAGAGCTGGGCTGGGAGAGAACGGGCATCCATGGCTGTGAGGTGCCCGACAGGTGCCCGTGTTCCAGGAGGAGGGCCCCGCATCCCGGCAGGGTGCCCATGTCCCGGTGAGGTTCCCAGGGGGTGCCCATGTCCCAGTGAGATGGCAGTGGCCACTGCATGCCCAGGACCCCGTGGGTCATGTCCCTCCAGGAATAATTGTGGACTCATCGCACTCGCCATTCTCAATGGTTAACATGCTTATCAAACCATGCGTGAATTTTTGGCTTTCCTCTTAACATGGGCTGCCACTTTGCCCCCAAGAGGATGTTGAGCGGCACCGTGTCACGGCTGCCCAGCTGGGGCACAGCGCTGAACGCAGCTTGGATGGAGCTCTGGGCACAGCTCCTTCTCGCTGAGAAGTTCAGGGCACAGCCCAAATCACATGGGGCTCAGTCCCGCTCCCCTGCTGGGCTCAGTGTCCGCCGGCGGGCACAGCAGTGGGAGCAGCAGGCTTCAAAATCCGCCTACACAGGTCCTCCCCAGCTCCGCCTCAGCTTTCATCGCCTGCCGGGTGGGCGGGGAAAGGCCTTGTGACATCACAGGGCCTTGCGTGTCATCAGCGTGACTTGTCACATCGGCAAGCCTTGCAAGCGCAGGCACACGGGGTGGCCACTCGGTCCTGGTGGTCACTGCCTGAACGCTGCTCAGGGTGACAGCCAGAGCCAGCTCGTGTGTCGAGGCTTTTTTCCTCGGGAGAGACCACAATGAGGCTCAGCCCGGTTCTCTCCCTGACCATGGCTCTCTGCACGGTGTCTCTGTTCCGCGGTGGCCTTGACCGTTACATCTGCCCCAACTGCATCACAGTCAGGACAGAAGGCCTTCCTGAAGACCTGAAGCAAGCGCCCGTTGGCGCAGATAGCGTGGCCTCCGAATGCTCCAGCAGCATTGACCTTCGCAGCCCCTGTGGCTGGGTCAGGGTCAGGATGGATGTCGCTCCTGAGGGCCTGAAGCAAGCGCCCGTTGGCGCAGAGAGCGTGGCCTCCGAATGGTCCAGCAGCATTGACCTTCGCAGCCCCTGTGGCTGGGTCAGGGTCAGGATGGACGTCGCTCCTGAGGGCCTGAAGCAAGCGCCCGTTGGCGCAGATAGCGTGGCCTCCGAATGGTCCAGCAGCATTGGCCTTCGCAGCCCCTGTGGCTGGGTCAGGGTCAGGATGGATGTCGCTCCTGAGGGCCTGAAGCAAGCGCCCGTTGGCGCAGATAGCGTGGCCTCCGAATGGTCCAGCAGCATTGGCCTTCGCAGCCCCCATGGCTGGGTCAGGTTCAGGATGGACGTCGCTCCTGAGGGCCTGAAGCAGGCGCCCGTTGGCACAGATAGCGTGGCCTTTGACCTGCCCTACCCTCTGCGCCAGCTTTGGGACCACCTTGCCCAGGTGGACATGACCTGGCTGCTTTGCAGGGCCTGGCAAACCGTGTGGCTGCTCTGCATGGCTTGGATTGCACTTGGCCTCTGGAGAAATGGGAAGAGACCCCAGCGACGGGTGAGCAATCGAGATCAGTCACACGGGAAGGGACCGGGTTGTGGGGAGCAGGGAACCACCATGGCCTTGGCCAAGAAGGCTTGCAATGAAAAAACAAAACCCAGTGCAGGCAAGAAAGCCTCAGCAGGCCCCGAGGGGTCCTCTACCTCTTCCCCAGGGACACGCCAAGCCGCAGGGCAGAAACCCTCCGAGAGCCCCCAGCACCACACGGGGCCTGCCGGAGGTTTCCTCAGCCCAACGTGCTGCCGGAGCAGTCCTGCAAGGCTGGAGTTCTTCCAGAGGAAGCCAAGCCCAGCAGGACACTTCTCGGCCCCCAACCCCCCACCTGCCTCATTGTGCCCCCGGCCCTCTCATTTCCAGGGAAGGAGACGGACGGCCTCGTCTTCCTGGGGACAGACTGCTGGGAAAAGGGCACCTTCAGCCATGACCACGTGCTCTGCCAGCTGGAGGTCAACACCGCCCTGCTGGGCAAGTGCCTGAGGCACCTCCACCGCCTCTGCCTCAAAGAGCTCCAGCACCAGAACGCCAAGAAGAAGGTGCAAGAAAAAGGCAAGAAGAGGAGAGCCTTCTCTAGCTCCCCGTGCAACTCCAGCTAGAGCGTGCGCCCGGCGCATTGGCCACATGAAAGGCAGCGGTGCAAGTGAGTGCTGCTGTCCATGCGGGGTGGGACCTGAGGCAGGAGAGAACAGGCATCCGTGGCCGTGAGGTGCCCCATGGGTGCCCACATCCCAGGAGGAGGCGCCCACATCCTGGCAGGGTGCCCACGTCCCCGTGAGGTTCCCGGTGGGTGCCCATGTCCCACTGAGGTGCCTGCTGTGTGCCCATGTCCCGGTGAGGTGTGCGGTGGTTGGTCCCCGTGTCCCTGTCAGGTGGCAGTGGCCAGTGCCTGCCCATGACCCATTGGGTTCCTTAGGCCTTAGGGCTTCCAAGGCTGGCGCGAGGGCAAGCATCACACCAGGAAGAGGGGCAGGTGTTGGGAAGTGGGTGGATAACAATTCCAACTGTAGTATTTTCATCCAGCTAACAGTGAATTCTCTTCAGGGTGACAGCCAGCCGGTGCGTCAGGACATGCCTCAGCCCGCCAAAGGCTCCGGGGGTGAGGGCACCTCCACTGGCTACAACCTCTTCTGCTGGCTGGAGGCCATTATCGCCCCCATGATCATGTTCCTGCGGGGTGGCCGTGGCCAATGGGTGGCCACATCCTGGCAGCTTGCCCGTGCCCACCCGGCACGACAGCCAGTGGGCATTTGGCAACTCTCTGGTGAGGACCTCTGGGGAGGGTCCCACTTCCCACCCTCCCAGAGTGCTGCCAGGGCCCACTGGCATCCCAAAGGCCAGGCCTCATCTCCGTCTCCCCAAAGAGCATGCCCGTGGAGCAGAGACATCTGGGAAACACGGCAAAACTCCTGCTGGGAGCAGCCTACTTCCTCAATCTTCTAGCCCTGTTTGGATCCATAAAGTGTATTGTTGCTGTAGCACGTGTCATTTCGGTACCGAGGGGATGCAGGGAAGCGGCAACATGAAAGGCAGTGGCGCGAGCCAGGCTGCTGTATGCGGGCTTGTGGAGCATGCGCTCCGGGAGAAGCGGCAGAGCTGGGCTGGGAGAGAACGGGCATCCATGGCTGTGAGGTGCCCGACAGGTGCCCGTGTTCCAGGAGGAGGGCCCCGCATCCCGGCAGGGTGCCCATGTCCCGGTGAGGTTCCCAGGGGTGCCCATGTCCCAGTGAGATGGCAGTGGCCACTGCATGCCCAGGACCCCGTGGGTCATGTCCCTCCAGGAATAATTGTGGACTCATCGCACTCGCCATTCTCAATGGTTAACATGCTTATCAAACCATGCGTGAATTTTTGGCTTTCCTCTTAACATGGGCTGCCACTTTGCCCCCAAGAGGATGTTGAGCGGCACCGTGTCACGGCTGCCCAGCTGGGGCACAGCGCTGAACGCAGCTTGGATGGAGCTCTGGGCACAGCTCCTTCTCTCTGAGAAGTTCAGGGCACAGCCCAAATCACGTGGGGCTCAGTCCCGCTCCCCTGCTGGGCTCAGTGTCCGCCGGCGGGCACAGCAGTGGGAGCAGCAGGCTTCAAAATCCGCCTACACAGGTCCTCCCCAGCTCCGCCTCAGCTTTCATCGCCTGCCGGGTGGGCGGGGAAAGGCCTTGTGACATCACAGGGCCTTGCGTGTCATCAGCGTGACTTGTCACATCGGCAAGCCTTGCAAGCGCAGGCACACGGGGTGGCCACTCGGTCCTGGTGGTCACTGCCTGAACGCTGCTCAGGGTGACAGCCAGAGCCAGCTCGTGTGTCGAGGCTTTTTTCCTCGGGAGAGACCACAATGAGGCTCAGCCCGGTTCTCTCCCTGACCATGGCTCTCTGCACGGTGTCTCTGTTCCGCGGTGGCCTTGACCGTTACATCTGCCCCAACTGCATCACAGTCAGGACAGAAGGCCTTCCTGAAGACCTGAAGCAAGCGCCCGTTGGCGCAGATAGCGTGGCCTCCGAATGCTCCAGCAGCATTGACCTTCGCAGCCCCTGTGGCTGGGTCAGGGTCAGGATGGACGTCGCTCCTGAGGGCCTGAAGCAAGCGCCCGTTGGCGCAGAGAGCGTGGCCTCCGAATGGTCCAGCAGCATTGACCTTCGCAGCCCCTGTGGCTGGGTCAGGGTCAGGATGGATGTCGCTCCTGAGGGCCTGAAGCAAGCGCCCGTTGGCGCAGATAGCGTGGCCTCCGAATGGTCCAGCAGCATTGGCCTTCGCAGCCCCTGTGGCTGGGTCAGGTTCAGGATGGACGTCGCTCCTGAGGGCCTGAAGCAGGCGCCCGTTGGCACAGATAGCGTGGCCTTTGACCTGCCCTACCCTCTGCGCCAGCTTTGGGACTACCTTGCCCAGGTGGACATGACCTGGCTGCTTTGCAGGGCCTGGCAAACCGTGTGGCTGCTCTGCATGGCTTGGATTGCACTTGGCCTCTGGAGAAATGGGAAGAGACCCCAGCGACGGGTGAGCAATCGAGATCAGTCACACGGGAAGGGACCGGGTTGTGGGGAGCAGGGAACCACCATGGCCTTGGCCAAGAAGGCTTGCAATGAAAAACAAAACCCAGTGCAGGCAAGAAAGCCTCAGCAGGCCCCGAGGGGTCCTCTACCTCTTCCCCAGGGACACGCCAAGCCGCAGGGCAGAAACCCTCCGAGAGCCCCCAGCACCACACGGGGCCTGCCGGAGGTTTCCTCAGCCCAACGTGCTGCCGGAGCAGTCCTGCAAGGCTGGAGTTCTTCCAGAGGAAGCCAAGCCCAGCAGGACACTTCTCGGCCCCCAAGCCCCCACCCGCCTCATTGTGCCCCCGGCCCTCTCATTTCCAGGGAAGGAGACGGACGGCCTCGTCTTCCTTGGGGACAGACTGCTGGGAAAAGGGCACCTTCAGCCATGACCACGTGCTCTGCCAGCTGGAGGTCAACACCGCCCTGCTGGGCAAGTGCCTGAGGCACCTCCACCGCCTCTGCCTCAAAGAGCTCCAGCACCAGAACGCCAAGAAGAAGGTGCAAGAAAAAGGCAAGAAGAGGAGAGCCTTCTCTAGCTCCCCGTGCAACTCCAGCTAGAGCGTGCGCCCGGCGCATTGGCCACATGAAAGGCAGCGGTGCAAGTGAGTGCTGCTGTCCATGCGGGGTGGGACCTGAGGCAGGAGAGAACAGGCATCCGTGGCCGTGAGGTGCCCCATGGGTGCCCACATCCCAGGAGGAGGCGCCCACATCCTGGCAGGGTGCCCACGTCCCCGTGAGGTTCCCGGTGGGTGCCCATGTCCCACTGAGGTGCCTGCTGTGTGCCCATGTCCCGGTGAGGTGTGCGGTGGTTGGTCCCCGTGTCCCTGTCAGGTGGCAGTGGCCAGTGCCTGCCCATGACCCATTGGGTTCCTTAGGCCTTAGGGCTTCCAAGGCTGGCGCGAGGGCAAGCATCACACCAGGAAGAGGGGCAGGTGTTGGGAAGTGGGTGGATAACAATTCCAACTGTAGTATTTTCATCCAGCTAACAGTGAATTCTCTTCAGGGTGACAGCCAGCCGGTGCGTCAGGACATGCCTCAGCCCGCCAAAGGCTCCGGGGGTGAGGGCACCTCCACTGGCTACAACCTCTTCTGCTGGCTGGAGGCCATTATCGCCCCCATGATCATGTTCCTGCGGGGTGGCCGTGGCCAATGGGTGGCCACATCCTGGCAGCTTGCCCGTGCCCACCCGGCACGACAGCCAGTGGGCATTTGGCAACTCTCTGGTGAGGACCTCTGGGGAGGGTCCCACTTCCCACCCTCCCAGAGTGCTGCCAGGGCCCACTGGCATCCCAAAGGCCAGGCCTCATCTCCGTCTCCCCAAAGAGCATGCCCGTGGAGCAGAGACATCTGGGAAACGCGGCAAAACTCCTGCTGGGAGCAGCCTACTTCCTCAATCTTCTAGCCCTGTTTGGATCCATAAAGTGTATTGTTGCTGTAGCACGTGTCATTTCGGTACCGAGGGGATGCAGGGAAGCGGCAACATGAAAGGCAGTGGCGCGAGCCAGGCTGCTGTATGCGGGCTTGTGGAGCATGCGCTCCGGGAGAAGCGGCAGAGCTGGGCTGGGAGAGAACGGGCATCCATGGCTGTGAGGTGCCCGACAGGTGCCCGTGTTCCAGGAGGAGGGCCCCGCATCCCGGCAGGGTGCCCATGTCCCGGTGAGGTTCCCAGGGGGTGCCCATGTCCCAGTGAGATGGCAGTGGCCACTGCATGCCCAGGACCCCGTGGGTCATGTCCCTCCAGGAATAATTGTGGACTCATCGCACTCGCCATTCTCAATGGTTAACATGCTTATCAAACCATGCGTGAATTTTTGGCTTTCCTCTTAACATGGGCTGCCACTTTGCCCCCAAGAGGATGTTGAGCGGCACCGTGTCACGGCTGCCCAGCTGGGGCACAGCGCTGAACGCAGCTTGGATGGAGCTCTGGGCACAGCTCCTTCTCGCTGAGAAGTTCAGGGCACAGCCCAAATCACGTGGGGCTCAGTCCCGCTCCCCTGCTGGGCTCAGTGTCCGCCGGCGGGCACAGCAGTGGGAGCAGCAGGCTTCAAAATCCGCCTACACAGGTCCTCCCCAGCTCCGCCTCAGCTTTCATCGCCTGCCGGGTGGGCGGGGAAAGGCCTTGTGACATCACAGGGCCTTGCGTGTCATCAGCGTGACTTGTCACATCGGCAAGCCTTGCAAGCGCAGGCACACGGGGTGGCCACTCGGTCCTGGTGGTCACTGCCTGAACGCTGCTCAGGGTGACAGCCAGAGCCAGCTCGTGTGTCGAGGCTTTTTTCCTCGGGAGAGACCACAATGAGGCTCAGCCCGGTTCTCTCCCTGACCATGGCTCTCTGCACGGTGTCTCTGTTCCGCGGTGGCCTTGACCGTTACATCTGCCCCAACTGCATCACAGTCAGGACAGAAGGCCTTCCTGAAGACCTGAAGCAAGCGCCCGTTGGCGCAGATAGCGTGGCCTCCGAATGCTCCAGCAGCATTGACCTTCGCAGCCCCTGTGGCTGGGTCAGGGTCAGGATGGATGTCGCTCCTGAGGGCCTGAAGCAAGCGCCCGTTGGCGCAGAGAGCGTGGCCTCCGAATGGTCCAGCAGCATTGACCTTCGCAGCCCCTGTGGCTGGGTCAGGGTCAGGATGGACGTCGCTCCTGAGGGCCTGAAGCAAGCGCCCGTTGGCGCAGATAGCGTGGCCTCCGAATGGTCCAGCAGCATTGGCCTTCGCAGCCCCTGTGGCTGGGTCAGGGTCAGGATGGATGTCGCTCCTGAGGGCCTGAAGCAAGCGCCCGTTGGCGCAGATAGCGTGGCCTCCGAATGGTCCAGCAGCATTGGCCTTCGCAGCCCCCATGGCTGGGTCAGGTTCAGGATGGACGTCGCTCCTGAGGGCCTGAAGCAGGCGCCCGTTGGCACAGATAGCGTGGCCTTTGGCCTGCCCTACCCTCTGCGCCAGCTTTGGGACCACCTTGCCCAGGTGGACATGACCTGGCTGCTTTGCAGGGCCTGGCAAACCGTGTGGCTGCTCTGCATGGCTTGGATTGCACTTGGCCTCTGGAGAAATGGGAAGAGACCCCAGCGACGGGTGAGCAATCGAGATCAGTCACACGGGAAGGGACCGGGTTGTGGGGAGCAGGGAACCACCATGGCCTTGGCCAAGAAGGCTTGCAATGAAAAACAAAACCCAGTGCAGGCAAGAAAGCCTCAGCAGGCCCCGAGGGGTCCTCTACCTCTTCCCCAGGGACACGCCAAGCCGCAGGGCAGAAACCCTCCGAGAGCCCCCAGCACCACACGGGGCCTGCCGGAGGTTTCCTCAGCCCAACGTGCTGCCGGAGCAGTCCTGCAAGGCTGGAGTTCTTCCAGAGGAAGCCAAGCCCAGCAGGACACTTCTCGGCCCCCCACCCCCCACCTGCCTCATTGTGCCCCCGGCCCTCTCATTTCCAGGGAAGGAGACGGACGGCCTCGTCTTCCCTGGGGACAGACTGCTGGGAAAAGGGCACCTTCAGCCATGACCACGTGCTCTGCCAGCTGGAGGTCAACACCGGCCTGCTGGGCAAGTGCCTGAGGCACCTCCACCGCCTCTGCCTCAAAGAGCTCCAGCACCAGAACGCCAAGAAGAAGGTGCAAGAAAAAGGCAAGAAGAGGAGAGCCTTCTCTAGCTCCCCGTGCAACTCCAGCTAGAGCGTGCGCCCGGCGCATTGGCCACATGAAAGGCAGCGGTGCAAGTGAGTGCTGCTGTCCATGCGGGGTGGGACCTGAGGCAGGAGAGAACAGGCATCCGTGGCCGTGAGGTGCCCCATGGGTGCCCACATCCCAGGAGGAGGCGCCCACATCCTGGCAGGGTGCCCACGTCCCCGTGAGGTTCCCGGTGGGTGCCCATGTCCCACTGAGGTGCCTGCTGTGTGCCCATGTCCCGGTGAGGTGTGCGGTGGTTGGTCCCCGTGTCCCTGTCAGGTGGCAGTGGCCAGTGCCTGCCCATGACCCATTGGGTTCCTTAGGCCTTAGGGCTTCCAAGGCTGGCGCGAGGGCAAGCATCACACCAGGAAGAGGGGCAGGTGTTGGGAAGTGGGTGGATAACAATTCCAACTGTAGTATTTTCATCCAGCTAACAGTGAATTCTCTTCAGGGTGACAGCCAGCCGGTGCGTCAGGACATGCCTCAGCCCGCCAAAGGCTCCGGGGTGAGGGCACCTCCACTGGCTACAACCTCTTCTGCTGGCTGGAGGCCATTATCGCCCCATGATCATGTTCCTGCGGGGTGGCCGTGGCCAATGGGTGGCCACATCCTGGCAGCTTGCCCGTGCCCACCCGGCACGACAGCCAGTGGGCATTTGGCAACTCTCTGGTGAGGACCTCTGGGGAGGGTCCCACTTCCCACCCTCCCAGAGTGCTGCCAGGGCCCACTGGCATCCCAAAGGCCAGGCCTCATCTCCGTCTCCCCAAAGAGCATGCCCGTGGAGCAGAGACATCTGGGAAACACGGCAAAACTCCTGCTGGGAGCAGCCTACTTCCTCAATCTTCTAGCCCTGTTTGGATCCATAAAGTGTATTGTTGCTGTAGCACGTGTCATTTCGGTACCGAGGGGATGCAGGGAAGCGGCAACATGAAAGGCAGTGGCGCGAGCCAGGCTGCTGTATGCGGGCTTGTGGAGCATGCGCTCCGGGAGAAGCGGCAGAGCTGGGCTGGGAGAGAACGGGCATCCATGGCTGTGAGGTGCCCGACAGGTGCCCGTGTTCCAGGAGGAGGGCCCCGCATCCCGGCAGGGTGCCCATGTCCCGGTGAGGTTCCCAGGGGTGCCCATGTCCCAGTGAGATGGCAGTGGCCACTGCATGCCCAGGACCCCGTGGGTCATGTCCCTCCAGGAATAATTGTGGACTCATCGCACTCGCCATTCTCAATGGTTAACATGCTTATCAAACCATGCGTGAATTTTTGGCTTTCCTCTTAACATGGGCTGCCACTTTGCCCCCAAGAGGATGTTGAGCGGCACCGTGTCACGGCTGCCCAGCTGGGGCACAGCGCTGAACGCAGCTTGGATGGAGCTCTGGGCACAGCTCCTTCTCTCTGAGAAGTTCAGGGCACAGCCCAAATCACGTGGGGCTCAGTCCCGCTCCCCTGCTGGGCTCAGTGTCCGCCGGCGGGCACAGCAGTGGGAGCAGCAGGCTTCAAAATCCGCCTACACAGGTCCTCCCCAGCTCCGCCTCAGCTTTCATCGCCTGCCGGGTGGGCGGGGAAAGGCCTTGTGACATCACAGGGCCTTGCGTGTCATCAGCGTGACTTGTCACATCGGCAAGCCTTGCAAGCGCAGGCACACGGGGTGGCCACTCGGTCCTGGTGGTCACTGCCTGAACGCTGCTCAGGGTGACAGCCAGAGCCAGCTCGTGTGTCGAGGCTTTTTTCCTCGGGAGAGACCACAATGAGGCTCAGCCCGGTTCTCTCCCTGACCATGGCTCTCTGCACGGTGTCTCTGTTCCGCGGTGGCCTTGACCGTTACATCTGCCCCAACTGCATCACAGTCAGGACAGAAGGCCTTCCTGAAGACCTGAAGCAAGCGCCCGTTGGCGCAGATAGCGTGGCCTCCGAATGCTCCAGCAGCATTGACCTTCGCAGCCCCTGTGGCTGGGTCAGGGTCAGGATGGATGTCGCTCCTGAGGGCCTGAAGCAAGCGCCCGTTGGCGCAGAGAGCGTGGCCTCCGAATGGTCCAGCAGCATTGACCTTCGCAGCCCCTGTGGCTGGGTCAGGGTCAGGATGGACGTCGCTCCTGAGGGCCTGAAGCAAGCGCCCGTTGGCGCAGATAGCGTGGCCTCCGAATGGTCCAGCAGCATTGGCCTTCGCAGCCCCTGTGGCTGGGTCAGGGTCAGGATGGATGTCGCTCCTGAGGGCCTGAAGCAAGCGCCCGTTGGCGCAGATAGCGTGGCCTCCGAATGGTCCAGCAGCATTGGCCTTCGCAGCCCCCATGGCTGGGTCAGGTTCAGGATGGACGTCGCTCCTG
The DNA here is from genome assembly GCF_034638445.1 of Ciconia boyciana. Taxonomy (NCBI): domain Eukaryota; kingdom Metazoa; phylum Chordata; class Aves; order Ciconiiformes; family Ciconiidae; genus Ciconia; species Ciconia boyciana. Next base: position 102,835 of record NC_132934.1, read on the forward strand.
AGGGCCTGAAGCAGGCGCCCGTTGGCACAGATAGCGTGGCCTTTGACCTGCCCTACCCTCTGCGCCAGCTTTGGGACCACCTTGCCCAGGTGGACATGACCTGGCTGCTTTGCAGGGCCTGGCAAACCGTGTGGCTGCTCTGCATGGCTTGGATTGCACTTGGCCT
>NC_132934.1:103500-153500 GCF_034638445.1 Ciconia boyciana
TCTGACCCTTTCGGTGCCAGACCAGAAGTCCCCTCACCGGGATCAAGGGAGGTGATCTCAGTCCTTCTGTGTCTGGCAGATTGCTGATTGCCTTCTTGTGTCTCTACAGCAACTAAGCTGACAGCCTTCTTGGGTGGCCCCTTCTTAACAGCTCTCTTCGCTCTTAGTTCGCGTACACGGGCTTCCAGGTTAACGGTGGGTTCGTCATCCCACTTCCTCATGTCCTCCCCCTGGTCGAGCAGGAAGAACCCGAGCGTGCCATGCAGCATGCGCCCGGGGCTCCATTTCCCTCTGACCAGGGCAGGAGGGGCTTGGCTGTTTGGGGCACCCCTGACAGCCAAGGCACTGGCCAGGAGGGACGGGGAGGGACGGAGATCTTTGAAGTTTTGGAGCCAAGAAGATGCTCTCTTCACAGTTGGTGCATCCGTATCCAGGCAATACCTTGCTGCCAGGCCGTTAGAATATGAGGCTGGGTCGTTTTGAGTCACCTTCCTCCACACGGCCCGCATGCACAGAACGTCCTCTGCATCTTTGGAGACCTTGCTGTTGTCTAGATCACCGCAGATGACTTCCAGCACCGCTAATTCTCTCAGGTACTGGATGCTTTCATCTGCGGTAGTCCACTTCCCTGGGTAGTTCCCAAGATCTTCCTTGAACCTCACACTTGAGAGGAGCTGTCTCCAGAGACTGCAAATTGCTGCCTCTTGTCCAACTCCTCTCTCAATTCCCCGCTTTTTAGCAAGGGATCCCACCTGTTGAGCTTCCTTACTTTCCAGTTGCTGACTGTTGGCCCTGCTATGCCAGCATCGGAGCAGCCAGGCAGCAATCTGCTCAGCTGGCTGGTGGCTGTCATCTTTCCGCATCTCTCAAAGTTCTGACGACGAGGTCAGGGGCCAGGCAGTTTCCTCCTCCTGCCTGATTTCTCTCGCTCCTTCCTCCCATTTCTTTGCTGAAGGACCAGCTTCCTGATCAAACCCTTCCTCCTCTTCCTCCTCCCTTGCTCATTGATGATACGGCCCCGTTGACCTCCTTGTCCACTGTTTCTTTTTCACTACTGGGGCAATTACCGTGGTTGTTGTTATTTGGGTCCCTGTCTCAACCATGGTGTCCTCAGATGCCCTTTGGGTCCCTGTCTCTACTGTCATGTCCTCAGACATACTTTGCATCCCGGTCTCAGTCAAGGCATTCTCAGAGGTGGTTTGGGTCCCTGCCTTAACCACAGTCCTCTGATAGTACTGAACCGTGGCTCAGAAGGCATGGGCCAAGGCCCAGGACAGCGCTAGAAGCTGCTGGTTGTCATTGGGGTCGGCAAGGCACCCCTCAGCACTACGAGGGCTGCTATGGGGAAAGTTAACTCCATCCCAGCCAGACCCAATCCAGCCTTACATGGCCTGGCCTGGCCCCCTGCACACAAAGGAGAGGTGCGACGCGTTACAGAAGAAAAACGTGAAAGGTAAAGATATCTTTGAAGACATGTGAAATAGGACTTGACTGAGAGTGACCTCGCCTGTACAAGTCGATTTGCTGATAGAAGAAACCAGACCAAACGGTCTGAAAGCGGCAAAGTTGCAGTAAAATCGTGTGTGGCCTTTGTGGTGGGTTGACCTTGGCCAGTTGCCAGGTGCCCGCTCAGCCCACCCTCCATTGTGTGCAGGGGGCCAGGACGTGCCCTATAAGGCCGTCCCACCCTACCCTCCATTGAGCGCTCGGGGCCAGCCCACACATATAAGGCCGCGCTCGCCCAGCCCTGGCCCATGGCAGACGCAGCCTCTGCTCCTGCACGGTGAAGGGAGGCAGCGGCTGACGCGAGCCGAGGGCTTTGCCGCCCCTCGCAGACCCAGGGAAGGCGACCGGTGGTGACTGTTGGCAGCAGCGTTCGGTGGCCGACGGCCCGCTCCCCGAGGCTTCAGCCATGAGGCGGGATGGTGCAGGCTGGGGGCCTGTGGCACGCAGCCGCCCCTCACCGCGCTGGCGGCCTGCGCAGAAGGACGAGTGCCGGCAGGAGCAGGCCAGCCGCCAGATCGAGCCGCGGCCTTTCCGCTTGCCGCTACGGGAGGGACCCCGAAAGCCACAGCGCTGGGCAGCAGGCGGCATGCCAGGCTGTGGCAGGTGCTCTGCTCCAGGTGCCAGAGCCTGCGGGGGAGGACCTGGTGCTTCCTGGCAGCGCCTGCAGCCGGCTGCTGGAGCAGAACACCCGCCTGCAGCGGGCTCTGGAGCACCTGGAGAGGCTACGCGGCGCCCTGGAGATGGAGAGCCGCCTCCTGAGAAAGAGCAGCTCTCCAGAAGCATGCAAGGAGGCGGAGAGGCTCCAGCAGAAATGTGCTCACTTAGCTGCCCTCGCCGAGCAGCTCAAAGAAAGATGCGGGCATCTGCAGGAGACCATCGGGCACCTGACGAATACTCCAGCGCCACTGCCCACCCAAAGCTCTGCTGAGGAACCGTGCATGAAATCGTTTCCTCAGCAGAGGGCTGGAGAAGGGAGAGAGCCCGCCGGAGCTTTGCTGGCACAGGACCAGCAGAGTGAAGCCCCACAGAAGGCGGCTGAGGAGCTCCAGGCCCAGCCAGCTGCAGATGAAGAGGGCTCCTATGATGTGAGCAGCCTCAGCCAAAGGTGTGAGGAGTTAGAGGTGCAGCTTCTGGAGATGACGGACAAAAACACCAGACTGGCTGAAGAAAATTCTCGCCTCCGTGGGCAGATGCGCTGGGCGGAAAAGGTTCAAGCTGAAAACGCTGACCTGAAGGGGCAACTGACGCGAGTGGCAGCGCAGCGCAAGTCTGCTGTCCAAGCCATCAGCAGGCTTCAAACCCAGCTGGAAGCTGCAGAGTGCAGACTGAAAGCTGTGCGAGAAATGGTAGAAAGTGCTCAGAGAGAAGGAAAAAGGGACCACGGAGAAGCCAGGCCACTGTTTCGAGCCCAGGTGAGTGAAGCAGAGAATCGGTTTCAGAGCCCCTCAGAGTCAGCTTGGGCAGGCGGCAGTCCTGGGTCCTGCCTTCTTTCACAGGAGGACCCCACAAGTGAGACAGAAGAACCGGTAGCAGACAAACAGTCCGTCATCCTGCAGGCTCTGGGACAACCACCGGGAAAGCTTGGAGCATCCATAGCTCGATACAGCTACGATCCTTTGGATGGTCCCAGTGAGCAGCCTGAACTAGAGCTGCCTCTAACCGCTGGACAATATGTTTATGTCTTTGGGCAGGTGGATGAAGAGGGTGGGCCTGCGGGAGAGCTGGTGGACGGCACAAGAGGACTCCTCCCCTCTAATGTTGCCAAAGAAGATTCAGATGGCGACCTGGCAAACAAGAGCTGGGATGATCCTCGATATTATATTTTCGGTCTCGCGCCTATTTTGGAGGAAGATGAAGAGGATCTAGATGTGTGTGATGGGGGCTAAAAAGCATAAATAAATGTAGCCTACACAAACCTCCAGAATATCTACAGAAGTGAATTTGTACTTAAAAGTGAATTTTTTTGACTTTTAGATTTTTGTAGAATGGGGGACCTCTGGAAGGCAGCAGGGGCCTCCAAGGGGCCCCAACAAAACCCAGAGGAGGCCCCGGGGCACTTGGAGGCTGATTAAGGGCCTTTGCAGGGTGTGTCCCCAGAGCTGGATGCAGTACTGCAGGTGGGGTCACTACAGGCCTTGGTAACAATTCTTTCTCAGTCTTTCTTATAAGTGCCCTTTGTATATTGAAAAGCTGCAATAAGGTCTTCCTGGAGCCTTCTCTTCTCCAGGCTGAACGACCCCAACTCTCTCAGCCTTTCTTCATAGGAGAGGTGTTCCGTCCCTCTGATCATTTTCGTGGCCCTCCGCTGGGCCTGCTCTAACATGTCTGTCCTCTACTGAGGACCTCAAGCTAGATGCAGTACTCGAGGTGGGGTCTCGCCAGAGCGGAGTACAGGGGCAGAATCAGCTCCCTCGACCTGCTGGCCACACTTCTTTTGATGCAGCCCAGGCTGCATCTGGGCTGCAAGCACACGTTATCAGCTCGTGTCCAATTTCTCATCCACCAGTATCCCCAAGTTCTTCTCCGCAGGGCTGCTCTCAATCCCTTCATCCCCCCGTCTGTACTGACCCTGGGGATTGCCCCAGCCCAGGGGCAGGACCTCGCACTTGGCCTTGTTGAACTTCCTGGGGTTCACATGAGCCCCCTCCTCCAGCCTGTCCACGTCCCTCTGGACGGCATCCCTTACCTCGGGTGAGTCAACTGCACCCTCAGCTTGGTGCCATCAGCTTGGAGGGAACACCTCTCCTATGAAGAAAGGCTGAGAGAGTTGGGATTATTCAGCCTGGAGAAGAGAAGGCTCTGGGGAAACCTTATTGCGGCCTTTCAGTACTTAAAGGGGGCTTATAAGAAAGACGGGGACAGACTTTTTAACAAGGCCTGTTGTGATAGGACAAGGGGTAATGGTTTTAAACTAAAAGAGGGTAGATTTGGACTAGAGATAAGGAAGAAATCTTTACAACGAGGGTGGTGAAACACTGCAACAGGTTGCCCGGAGAGGTGGTCGATGCCCCATCCCTGGAAACATTGAAGGTCAGGTTGGACGGGGCTCTGAGCAATGTGATGGAGTTGGAAGATGTCCCTGCTCGCTGCAGGGGGGGGTTGGACTAGACGACCTTTAAAGGTCCCTTCCAACCCAAACTATTCTATGATTCTATGATATCCCATACCATATGATGTCATGCTCAGCAATAAAAGCTGGGGAAAAAGAAAGAAGGGGACGTTTGGAGTGATGGCGTTTGTCTTCCCAAGTAACCGTTATGCATGATGGAGCCCTGCTTTCCTGGAGATGGCTGAACACCTGCCTGCCCATGGGAAGCAGTGAATGAATTCCTTGGTTTTGCTTTGCTTGCGCCCGTGGCTTTTCCTTTCCCTATTAAACTGTCTTTATCTCAACCCACGAGCTTTCTCACTTTTACCCTTCTGAATCTCTCCCCATCCCACTGCAGGGGAGTGAGCGAGCAGCTGTGTGGGGCTTAGTTGTGGTCTGGGGTTAAACCACGACACAGGCCATCGAATCCACACAGTCCAGTATCCCCGTTCATCCCTTTCCTCCTCCTGGCCAAAGGCAGGGACCCTCTGTTTCTGTCCCTGGTCAGAGTATTCACTGTCTGACCCTTTCGGTGCCAGACCAGAAGTCCCCTCACCGGGATCAAGGGAGGTGATCTCAGTCCTTCTGTGTCTGGCAGATTGCTGATTGCCTTCTTGTGTCTCTACAGCAACTAAGCTGACAGCCTTCTTGGGTGGCCCCTTCTTAACAGCTCTCTTCGCTCTTAGTTCGCGTACACGGGCTTCCAGGTTAACGGTGGGTTCGTCATCCCACTTCCTCATGTCCTCCCCCTGGTCGAGCAGGAAGAACCCGAGCGTGCCATGCAGCATGCGCCCGGGGCTCCATTTCCCTCTGACCAGGGCAGGAGGGGGCTTGGCTGTTTGGGGCACCCCTGACAGCCAAGGCACTGGCCAGGAGGGACGGGGAGGGACGGAGATCTTTGAAGTTTTGGAGCCAAGAAGATGCTCTCTTCACAGTTGGTGCATCCGTATCCAGGCAATACCTTGCTGCCAGGCCGTTAGAATATGAGGCTGGGTCGTTTTGAGTCACCTTCCTCCACACGGCCCGCATGCACAGAACGTCCTCTGCATCTTTGGAGACCTTGCTGTTGTCTAGATCACCGCAGATGACTTCCAGCACCGCTAATTCTCTCAGGTACTGGATGCTTTCATCTGCGGTAGTCCACTTCCCTGGGTAGTTCCCAAGATCTTCCTTGAACCTCACACTTGAGAGGAGCTGTCTCCAGAGACTGCAAATTGCTGCCTCTTGTCCAACTCCTCTCTCAATTCCCCGCTTTTTAGCAAGGGATCCCACCTGTTGAGCTTCCTTACTTTCCAGTTGCTGACTGTTGGCCCTGCTATGCCAGCATCGGAGCAGCCAGGCAGCAATCTGCTCAGCTGGCTGGTGGCTGTCATCTTTCCGCATCTCTCAAAGTTCTGACGACGAGGTCAGGGGCCAGGCAGTTTCCTCCTCCTGCCTGATTTCTCTCGCTCCTTCCTCCCATTTCTTTGCTGAAGGACCAGCTTCCTGATCAAACCCTTCCTCCTCTTCCTCCTCCCTTGCTCATTGATGATACGGCCCCGTTGACCTCCTTGTCCACTGTTTCTTTTTCACTACTGGGGCAATTACCGTGGTTGTTGTTATTTGGGTCCCTGTCTCAACCATGGTGTCCTCAGATGCCCTTTGGGTCCCTGTCTCTACTGTCATGTCCTCAGACATACTTTGCATCCCGGTCTCAGTCAAGGCATTCTCAGAGGTGGTTTGGGTCCCTGCCTTAACCACAGTCCTCTGATAGTACTGAACCGTGGCTCAGAAGGCATGGGCCAAGGCCCAGGACAGCGCTAGAAGCTGCTGGTTGTCATTGGGGTCGGCAAGGCACCCCTCAGCACTACGAGGGCTGCTATGGGGAAAGTTAACTCCATCCCAGCCAGACCCAATCCAGCCTTACATGGCCTGGCCTGGCCCCCTGCACACAAAGGAGAGGTGCGACGCGTTACAGAAGAAAAACGTGAAAGGTAAAGATATCTTTGAAGACATGTGAAATAGGACTTGACTGAGAGTGACCTCGCCTGTACAAGTCGATTTGCTGATAGAAGAAACCAGACCAAACGGTCTGAAAGCGGCAAAGTTGCAGTAAAATCGTGTGTGGCCTTTGTGGTGGGTTGACCTTGGCCAGTTGCCAGGTGCCCGCTCAGCCCACCCTCCATTGTGTGCAGGGGGCCAGGACGTGCCCTATAAGGCCGTCCCACCCTACCCTCCATTGAGCGCTCGGGGCCAGCCCACACATATAAGGCCGCGCTCGCCCAGCCCTGGCCCATGGCAGACGCAGCCTCTGCTCCTGCACGGTGAAGGGAGGCAGCGGCTGACGCGAGCCGAGGGCTTTGCCGCCCCTCGCAGACCCAGGGAAGGCGACCGGTGGTGACTGTTGGCAGCAGCGTTCGGTGGCCGACGGCCCGCTCCCGGAGGCTTCAGCCATGAGGCGGGATGGTGCAGGCTGGGGGCCTGTGGCACGCAGCCGCCCCTCACCGCGCTGGCGGCCTGCGCAGAAGGACGAGTGCCGGCAGGAGCAGGCCAGCCGCCAGATCGAGCCGCGGCCTTTCCGCTTGCCGCTACGGGAGGGACCCCGAAAGCCACAGCGCTGGGCAGCAGGCGGCATGCCAGGCTGTGGCAGGTGCTCTGCTCCAGGTGCCAGAGCCTGCGGGGGAGGACCTGGTGCTTCCTGGCAGCGCCTGCAGCCGGCTGCTGGAGCAGAACACCCGCCTGCAGCGGGCTCTGGAGCACCTGGAGAGGCTACGCGGCGCCCTGGAGATGGAGAGCCGCCTCCTGAGAAAGAGCAGCTCTCCAGAAGCATGCAAGGAGGCGGAGAGGCTCCAGCAGAAATGTGCTCACTTAGCTGCCCTCGCCGAGCAGCTCAAAGAAAGATGCGGGCATCTGCAGGAGACCATCGGGCACCTGACGAATACTCCAGCGCCACTGCCCACCCAAAGCTCTGCTGAGGAACCGTGCATGAAATCGTTTCCTCAGCAGAGGGCTGGAGAAGGGAGAGAGCCCGCCGGAGCTTTGCTGGCACAGGACCAGCAGAGTGAAGCCCCACAGAAGGCGGCTGAGGAGCTCCAGGCCCAGCCAGCTGCAGATGAAGAGGGCTCCTATGATGTGAGCAGCCTCAGCCAAAGGTGTGAGGAGTTAGAGGTGCAGCTTCTGGAGATGACGGACAAAAACACCAGACTGGCTGAAGAAAATTCTCGCCTCCGTGGGCAGATGCGCTGGGCGGAAAAGGTTCAAGCTGAAAACGCTGACCTGAAGGGGCAACTGACGCGAGTGGCAGCGCAGCGCAAGTCTGCTGTCCAAGCCATCAGCAGGCTTCAAACCCAGCTGGAAGCTGCAGAGTGCAGACTGAAAGCTGTGCGAGAAATGGTAGAAAGTGCTCAGAGAGAAGGAAAAAGGGACCACGGAGAAGCCAGGCCACTGTTTCGAGCCCAGGTGAGTGAAGCAGAGAATCGGTTTCAGAGCCCCTCAGAGTCAGCTTGGGCAGGCGGCAGTCCTGGGTCCTGCCTTCTTTCACAGGAGGACCCCACAAGTGAGACAGAAGAACCGGTAGCAGACAAACAGTCCGTCATCCTGCAGGCTCTGGGACAACCACCGGGAAAGCTTGGAGCATCCATAGCTCGATACAGCTACGATCCTTTGGATGGTCCCAGTGAGCAGCCTGAACTAGAGCTGCCTCTAACCGCTGGACAATATGTTTATGTCTTTGGGCAGGTGGATGAAGAGGGTGGGCCTGCGGGAGAGCTGGTGGACGGCACAAGAGGACTCCTCCCCTCTAATGTTGCCAAAGAAGATTCAGATGGCGACCTGGCAAACAAGAGCTGGGATGATCCTCGATATTATATTTTCGGTCTCGCGCCTATTTTGGAGGAAGATGAAGAGGATCTAGATGTGTGTGATGGGGGCTAAAAGCATAAATAAATGTAGCCTACACAAACCTCCAGAATATCTACAGAAGTGAATTTGTACTTAAAAGTGAATTTTTTTTGACTTTTAGATTTTTGTAGAATGGGGGGACCTCTGGAAGGCAGCAGGGGCCTCCAAGGGGCCCCAACAAAACCCAGAGGAGGCCCCGGGGCACTTGGAGGCTGATTAAGGGCCTTTGCAGGGTGTGTCCCCAGAGCTGGATGCAGTACTGCAGGTGGGGTCACTACAGGCCTTGGTAACAATTCTTTCTCAGTCTTTCTTATAAGTGCCCTTTGTATATTGAAAAGCTGCAATAAGGTCTTCCTGGAGCCTTCTCTTCTCCAGGCTGAACGACCCCAACTCTCTCAGCCTTTCTTCATAGGAGAGGTGTTCCGTCCCTCTGATCATTTTCGTGGCCCTCCGCTGGGCCTGCTCTAACATGTCTGTCCTCTACTGAGGACCTCAAGCTAGATGCAGTACTCGAGGTGGGGTCTCGCCAGAGCGGAGTACAGGGGCAGAATCAGCTCCCTCGACCTGCTGGCCACACTTCTTTTGATGCAGCCCAGGCTGCATCTGGGCTGCAAGCACACGTTATCAGCTCGTGTCCAATTTCTCATCCACCAGTATCCCCAAGTTCTTCTCCGCAGGGCTGCTCTCAATCCCTTCATCCCCCCGTCTGTACTGACCCTGGGGATTGCCCCAGCCCAGGGGCAGGACCTCGCACTTGGCCTTGTTGAACTTCCTGGGGTTCACATGAGCCCCCTCCTCCAGCCTGTCCACGTCCCTCTGGACGGCATCCCTTACCTCGGGTGAGTCAACTGCACCCTCAGCTTGGTGCCATCAGCTTGGAGGGAACACCTCTCCTATGAAGAAAGGCTGAGAGAGTTGGGATTATTCAGCCTGGAGAAGAGAAGGCTCTGGGGAAACCTTATTGCGGCCTTTCAGTACTTAAAGGGGGCTTATAAGAAAGACGGGGACAGACTTTTTAACAAGGCCTGTTGTGATAGGACAAGGGGTAATGGTTTTAAACTAAAAGAGGGTAGATTTGGACTAGAGATAAGGAAGAAATCTTTACAACGAGGGTGGTGAAACACTGCAACAGGTTGCCCGGAGAGGTGGTCGATGCCCCATCCCTGGAAACATTGAAGGTCAGGTTGGACGGGGCTCTGAGCAATGTGATGGAGTTGGAAGATGTCCCTGCTCGCTGGAGTTGGGGGTTGGACTAGACGACCTTTAAAGGTCCCTTCCAACCCAAACTATTCTATGATTCTATGATATCCCATACCATATGATGTCATGCTCAGCAATAAAAGCTGGGGAAAAAGAAAGAAGGGGACGTTTGGAGTGATGGCGTTTGTCTTCCCAAGTAACCGTTATGCATGATGGAGCCCTGCTTTCCTGGAGATGGCTGAACACCTGCCTGCCCATGGGAAGCAGTGAATGAATTCCTTGGTTTTGCTTTGCTTGCGCCCGTGGCTTTTCCTTTCCCTATTAAACTGTCTTTATCTCAACCCACGAGCTTTCTCACTTTTACCCTTCTGAATCTCTCCCCCATCCCACTGCAGGGGGAGTGAGCGAGCAGCTGTGTGGGGCTTAGTTGTGGTCTGGGGTTAAACCACGACACAGGCCATCGAATCCACACAGTCCAGTATCCCCGTTCATCCCTTTCCTCCTCCTGGCCAAAGGCAGGGACCCTCTGTTTCTGTCCCTGGTCAGAGTATTCACTGTCTGACCCTTTCGGTGCCAGACCAGAAGTCCCCTCACCGGGATCAAGGGAGGTGATCTCAGTCCTTCTGTGTCTGGCAGATTGCTGATTGCCTTCTTGTGTCTCTACAGCAACTAAGCTGACAGCCTTCTTGGGTGGCCCCTTCTTAACAGCTCTCTTCGCTCTTAGTTCGCGTACACGGGCTTCCAGGTTAACGGTGGGTTCGTCATCCCACTTCCTCATGTCCTCCCCCTGGTCGAGCAGGAAGAACCCGAGCGTGCCATGCAGCATGCGCCCGGGGCTCCATTTCCCTCTGACCAGGGCAGGAGGGGGCTTGGCTGTTTGGGGCACCCCTGACAGCCAAGGCACTGGCCAGGAGGGACGGGGAGGGACGGAGATCTTTGAAGTTTTGGAGCCAAGAAGATGCTCTCTTCACAGTTGGTGCATCCGTATCCAGGCAATACCTTGCTGCCAGGCCGTTAGAATATGAGGCTGGGTCGTTTTGAGTCACCTTCCTCCACACGGCCCGCATGCACAGAACGTCCTCTGCATCTTTGGAGACCTTGCTGTTGTCTAGATCACCGCAGATGACTTCCAGCACCGCTAATTCTCTCAGGTACTGGATGCTTTCATCTGCGGTAGTCCACTTCCCTGGGTAGTTCCCAAGATCTTCCTTGAACCTCACACTTGAGAGGAGCTGTCTCCAGAGACTGCAAATTGCTGCCTCTTGTCCAACTCCTCTCTCAATTCCCCGCTTTTAGCAAGGGATCCCACCTGTTGAGCTTCCTTACTTTCCAGTTGCTGACTGTTGGCCCTGCTATGCCAGCATCGGAGCAGCCAGGCAGCAATCTGCTCAGCTGGCTGGTGGCTGTCATCTTTCCGCATCTCTCAAAGTTCTGACGACGAGGTCAGGGGCCAGGCAGTTTCCTCCTCCTGCCTGATTTCTCTCGCTCCTTCCTCCCATTTCTTTGCTGAAGGACCAGCTTCCTGATCAAACCCTTCCTCCTCTTCCTCCTCCCTTGCTCATTGATGATACGGCCCCGTTGACCTCCTTGTCCACTGTTTCTTTTTCACTACTGGGGCAATTACCGTGGTTGTTGTTATTTGGGTCCCTGTCTCAACCATGGTGTCCTCAGATGCCCTTTGGGTCCCTGTCTCTACTGTCATGTCCTCAGACATACTTTGCATCCCGGTCTCAGTCAAGGCATTCTCAGAGGTGGTTTGGGTCCCTGCCTTAACCACAGTCCTCTGATAGTACTGAACCGTGGCTCAGAAGGCATGGGCCAAGGCCCAGGACAGCGCTAGAAGCTGCTGGTTGTCATTGGGGTCGGCAAGGCACCCCTCAGCACTACGAGGGCTGCTATGGGGAAAGTTAACTCCATCCCAGCCAGACCCAATCCAGCCTTACATGGCCTGGCCTGGCCCCCTGCACACAAAGGAGAGGTGCGACGCGTTACAGAAGAAAAACGTGAAAGGTAAAGATATCTTTGAAGACATGTGAAATAGGACTTGACTGAGAGTGACCTCGCCTGTACAAGTCGATTTGCTGATAGAAGAAACCAGACCAAACGGTCTGAAAGCGGCAAAGTTGCAGTAAAATCGTGTGTGGCCTTTGTGGTGGGTTGACCTTGGCCAGTTGCCAGGTGCCCGCTCAGCCCACCCTCCATTGTGTGCAGGGGGCCAGGACGTGCCCTATAAGGCCGTCCCACCCTACCCTCCATTGAGCGCTCGGGGCCAGCCCACACATATAAGGCCGCGCTCGCCCAGCCCTGGCCCATGGCAGACGCAGCCTCTGCTCCTGCACGGTGAAGGGAGGCAGCGGCTGACGCGAGCCGAGGGCTTTGCCGCCCCTCGCAGACCCAGGGAAGGCGACCGGTGGTGACTGTTGGCAGCAGCGTTCGGTGGCCGACGGCCCGCTCCCCGAGGCTTCAGCCATGAGGCGGGATGGTGCAGGCTGGGGGCCTGTGGCACGCAGCCGCCCCTCACCGCGCTGGCGGCCTGCGCAGAAGGACGAGTGCCGGCAGGAGCAGGCCAGCCGCCAGATCGAGCCGCGGCCTTTCCGCTTGCCGCTACGGGAGGGACCCCCCGAAAGCCACAGCGCTGGGCAGCAGGCGGCATGCCAGGCTGTGGCAGGTGCTCTGCTCCAGGTGCCAGAGCCTGCGGGGGAGGACCTGGTGCTTCCTGGCAGCGCCTGCAGCCGGCTGCTGGAGCAGAACACCCGCCTGCAGCGGGCTCTGGAGCACCTGGAGAGGCTACGCGGCGCCCTGGAGATGGAGAGCCGCCTCCTGAGAAAGAGCAGCTCTCCAGAAGCATGCAAGGAGGCGGAGAGGCTCCAGCAGCAATGTGCTCACTTAGCTGCCCTCGCCGAGCAGCTCAAAGAAAGATGCGGGCATCTGCAGGAGACCATCGGGCACCTGACGAATACTCCAGCGCCACTGCCCACCCAAAGCTCTGCTGAGGAACCGTGCATGAAATCGTTTCCTCAGCAGAGGGCTGGAGAAGGGAGAGAGCCCGCCGGAGCTTTGCTGGCACAGGACCAGCAGAGTGAAGCCCCACAGAAGGCGGCTGAGGAGCTCCAGGCCCAGCCAGCTGCAGATGAAGAGGGCTCCTATGATGTGAGCAGCCTCAGCCAAAGGTGTGAGGAGTTAGAGGTGCAGCTTCTGGAGATGACGGACAAAAACACCAGACTGGCTGAAGAAAATTCTCGCCTCCGTGGGCAGATGCGCTGGGCGGAAAAGGTTCAAGCTGAAAACGCTGACCTGAAGGGGCAACTGACGCGAGTGGCAGCGCAGCGCAAGTCTGCTGTCCAAGCCATCAGCAGGCTTCAAACCCAGCTGGAAGCTGCAGAGTGCAGACTGAAAGCTGTGCGAGAAATGGTAGAAAGTGCTCAGAGAGAAGGAAAAAGGGACCACGGAGAAGCCAGGCCACTGTTTCGAGCCCAGGTGAGTGAAGCAGAGAATCGGTTTCAGAGCCCCTCAGAGTCAGCTTGGGCAGGCGGCAGTCCTGGGTCCTGCCTTCTTTCACAGGAGGACCCCACAAGTGAGACAGAAGAACCGGTAGCAGACAAACAGTCCGTCATCCTGCAGGCTCTGGGACAACCACCGGGAAAGCTTGGAGCATCCATAGCTCGATACAGCTACGATCCTTTGGATGGTCCCAGTGAGCAGCCTGAACTAGAGCTGCCTCTAACCGCTGGACAATATGTTTATGTCTTTGGGCAGGTGGATGAAGAGGGTGGGCCTGCGGGAGAGCTGGTGGACGGCACAAGAGGACTCCTCCCCTCTAATGTTGCCAAAGAAGATTCAGATGGCGACCTGGCAAACAAGAGCTGGGATGATCCTCGATATTATATTTTCGGTCTCGCGCCTATTTTGGAGGAAGATGAAGAGGATCTAGATGTGTGTGATGGGGGCTAAAAAGCATAAATAAATGTAGCCTACACAAACCTCCAGAATATCTACAGAAGTGAATTTGTACTTAAAAGTGAATTTTTTTGACTTTTAGATTTTTGTAGAATGGGGGACCTCTGGAAGGCAGCAGGGGCCTCCAAGGGGCCCCAACAAAACCCAGAGGAGGCCCCGGGGCACTTGGAGGCTGATTAAGGGCCTTTGCAGGGTGTGTCCCCAGAGCTGGATGCAGTACTGCAGGTGGGGTCACTACAGGCCTTGGTAACAATTCTTTCTCAGTCTTTCTTATAAGTGCCCTTTGTATATTGAAAAGCTGCAATAAGGTCTTCCTGGAGCCTTCTCTTCTCCAGGCTGAACGACCCCAACTCTCTCAGCCTTTCTTCATAGGAGAGGTGTTCCGTCCCTCTGATCATTTTCGTGGCCCTCCGCTGGGCCTGCTCTAACATGTCTGTCCTCTACTGAGGACCTCAAGCTAGATGCAGTACTCGAGGTGGGGTCTCGCCAGAGCGGAGTACAGGGGCAGAATCAGCTCCCTCGACCTGCTGGCCACACTTCTTTTGATGCAGCCCAGGCTGCATCTGGGCTGCAAGCACACGTTATCAGCTCGTGTCCAATTTCTCATCCACCAGTATCCCCAAGTTCTTCTCCGCAGGGCTGCTCTCAATCCCTTCATCCCCCGTCTGTACTGACCCTGGGGATTGCCCCAGCCCAGGGGCAGGACCTCGCACTTGGCCTTGTTGAACTTCCTGGGGTTCACATGAGCCCCTCCTCCAGCCTGTCCACGTCCCTCTGGACGGCATCCCTTACCTCGGGTGAGTCAACTGCACCCTCAGCTTGGTGCCATCAGCTTGGAGGGAACACCTCTCCTATGAAGAAAGGCTGAGAGAGTTGGGATTATTCAGCCTGGAGAAGAGAAGGCTCTGGGGAAACCTTATTGCGGCCTTTCAGTACTTAAAGGGGGCTTATAAGAAAGACGGGGACAGACTTTTTAACAAGGCCTGTTGTGATAGGACAAGGGGTAATGGTTTTAAACTAAAAGAGGGTAGATTTGGACTAGAGATAAGGAAGAAATCTTTTACAACGAGGGTGGTGAAACACTGCAACAGGTTGCCCGGAGAGGTGGTCGATGCCCCATCCCTGGAAACATTGAAGGTCAGGTTGGACGGGGCTCTGAGCAATGTGATGGAGTTGGAAGATGTCCCTGCTCGCTGCAGGGGGGGGTTGGACTAGACGACCTTTAAAGGTCCCTTCCAACCCAAACTATTCTATGATTCTATGATATCCCATACCATATGATGTCATGCTCAGCAATAAAAGCTGGGGAAAAAGAAAGAAGGGGACGTTTGGAGTGATGGCGTTTGTCTTCCCAAGTAACCGTTATGCATGATGGAGCCCTGCTTTCCTGGAGATGGCTGAACACCTGCCTGCCCATGGGAAGCAGTGAACGAATTCCTTGGTTTTGCTTTGCTTGCGCCCGTGGCTTTTCCTTTCCCTATTAAACTGTCTTTATCTCAACCCACGAGCTTTCTCACTTTTACCCTTCTGAATCTCTCCCCATCCCACTGCAGGGGGAGTGAGCGAGCAGCTGTGTGGGGCTTAGTTGTGGTCTGGGGTTAAACCACGACACAGGCCATCGAATCCACACAGTCCAGTATCCCCGTTCATCCCTTTCCTCCTCCTGGCCAAAGGCAGGGACCCTCTGTTTCTGTCCCTGGTCAGAGTATTCACTGTCTGACCCTTTCGGTGCCAGACCAGAAGTCCCCTCACCGGGATCAAGGGAGGTGATCTCAGTCCTTCTGTGTCTGGCAGATTGCTGATTGCCTTCTTGTGTCTCTACAGCAACTAAGCTGACAGCCTTCTTGGGTGGCCCCTTCTTAACAGCTCTCTTCGCTCTTAGTTCGCGTACACGGGCTTCCAGGTTAACGGTGGGTTCGTCATCCCACTTCCTCATGTCCTCCCCCTGGTCGAGCAGGAAGAACCCGAGCGTGCCATGCAGCATGCGCCCGGGGCTCCATTTCCCTCTGACCAGGGCAGGAGGGGCTTGGCTGTTTGGGGCACCCCTGACAGCCAAGGCACTGGCCAGGAGGGACGGGGAGGGACGGAGATCTTTGAAGTTTTGGAGCCAAGAAGATGCTCTCTTCACAGTTGGTGCATCCGTATCCAGGCAATACCTTGCTGCCAGGCCGTTAGAATATGAGGCTGGGTCGTTTTGAGTCACCTTCCTCCACACGGCCCGCATGCACAGAACGTCCTCTGCATCTTTGGAGACCTTGCTGTTGTCTAGATCACCGCAGATGACTTCCAGCACCGCTAATTCTCTCAGGTACTGGATGCTTTCATCTGCGGTAGTCCACTTCCCTGGGTAGTTCCCAAGATCTTCCTTGAACCTCACACTTGAGAGGAGCTGTCTCCAGAGACTGCAAATTGCTGCCTCTTGTCCAACTCCTCTCTCAATTCCCCGCTTTTTAGCAAGGGATCCCACCTGTTGAGCTTCCTTACTTTCCAGTTGCTGACTGTTGGCCCTGCTATGCCAGCATCGGAGCAGCCAGGCAGCAATCTGCTCAGCTGGCTGGTGGCTGTCATCTTTCCGCATCTCTCAAAGTTCTGACGACGAGGTTAGGGGCCAGGCAGTTTCCTCCTCCTGCCTGATTTCTCTCGCTCCTTCCTCCCATTTCTTTGCTGAAGGACCAGCTTCCTGATCAAACCCTTCCTCCTCTTCCTCCTCCCTTGCTCATTGATGATACGGCCCCGTTGACCTCCTTGTCCACTGTTTCTTTTTCACTACTGGGGCAATTACCGTGGTTGTTGTTATTTGGGTCCCTGTCTCAACCATGGTGTCCTCAGATGCCCTTTGGGTCCCTGTCTCTACTGTCATGTCCTCAGACATACTTTGCATCCCGGTCTCAGTCAAGGCATTCGCAGAGGTGGTTTGGGTCCCTGCCTTAACCACAGTCCTCTGATAGTACTGAACCGTGGCTCAGAAGGCATGGGCCAAGGCCCAGGACAGCGCTAGAAGCTGCTGGTTGTCATTGGGGTCGGCAAGGCACCCCTCAGCACTACGAGGGCTGCTATGGGGAAAGTTAACTCCATCCCAGCCAGACCCAATCCAGCCTTACATGGCCTGGCCTGGCCCCCTGCACACAAAGGAGAGGTGCGACGCGTTACAGAAGAAAAACGTGAAAGGTAAAGATATCTTTGAAGACATGTGAAATAGGACTTGACTGAGAGTGACCTCGCCTGTACAAGTCGATTTGCTGATAGAAGAAACCAGACCAAACGGTCTGAAAGCGGCAAAGTTGCAGTAAAATCGTGTGTGGCCTTTGTGGTGGGTTGACCTTGGCCAGTTGCCAGGTGCCCGCTCAGCCCACCCTCCATTGTGTGCAGGGGGCCAGGACGTGCCCTATAAGGCCGTCCCACCCTACCCTCCATTGAGCGCTCGGGGCCAGCCCACACATATAAGGCCGCGCTCGCCCAGCCCTGGCCCATGGCAGACGCAGCCTCTGCTCCTGCACGGTGAAGGGAGGCAGCGGCTGACGCGAGCCGAGGGCTTTGCCGCCCCTCGCAGACCCAGGGAAGGCGACCGGTGGTGACTGTTGGCAGCAGCGTTCGGTGGCCGACGGCCCGCTCCCCGAGGCTTCAGCCATGAGGCGGGATGGTGCAGGCTGGGGGCCTGTGGCACGCAGCCGCCCCTCACCGCGCTGGCGGCCTGCGCAGAAGGACGAGTGCCGGCAGGAGCAGGCCAGCCGCCAGATCGAGCCGCGGCCTTTCCGCTTGCCGCTACGGGAGGGACCCCCCGAAAGCCACAGCGCTGGGCAGCAGGCGGCATGCCAGGCTGTGGCAGGTGCTCTGCTCCAGGTGCCAGAGCCTGCGGGGAGGACCTGGTGCTTCCTGGCAGCGCCTGCAGCCGGCTGCTGGAGCAGAACACCCGCCTGCAGCGGGCTCTGGAGCACCTGGAGAGGCTACGCGGCGCCCTGGAGATGGAGAGCCGCCTCCTGAGAAAGAGCAGCTCTCCAGAAGCATGCAAGGAGGCGGAGAGGCTCCAGCAGCAATGTGCTCACTTAGCTGCCCTCGCCGAGCAGCTCAAAGAAAGATGCGGGCATCTGCAGGAGACCATCGGGCACCTGACGAATACTCCAGCGCCACTGCCCACCCAAAGCTCTGCTGAGGAACCGTGCATGAAATCGTTTCCTCAGCAGAGGGCTGGAGAAGGGAGAGAGCCCGCCGGAGCTTTGCTGGCACAGGACCAGCAGAGTGAAGCCCCACAGAAGGCGGCTGAGGAGCTCCAGGCCCAGCCAGCTGCAGATGAAGAGGGCTCCTATGATGTGAGCAGCCTCAGCCAAAGGTGTGAGGAGTTAGAGGTGCAGCTTCTGGAGATGACGGACAAAAACACCAGACTGGCTGAAGAAAATTCTCGCCTCCGTGGGCAGATGCGCTGGGCGGAAAAGGTTCAAGCTGAAAACGCTGACCTGAAGGGGCAACTGACGCGAGTGGCAGCGCAGCGCAAGTCTGCTGTCCAAGCCATCAGCAGGCTTCAAACCCAGCTGGAAGCTGCAGAGTGCAGACTGAAAGCTGTGCGAGAAATGGTAGAAAGTGCTCAGAGAGAAGGAAAAAGGGACCACGGAGAAGCCAGGCCACTGTTTCGAGCCCAGGTGAGTGAAGCAGAGAATCGGTTTCAGAGCCCCTCAGAGTCAGCTTGGGCAGGCGGCAGTCCTGGGTCCTGCCTTCTTTCACAGGAGGACCCCACAAGTGAGACAGAAGAACCGGTAGCAGACAAACAGTCCGTCATCCTGCAGGCTCTGGGACAACCACCGGGAAAGCTTGGAGCATCCATAGCTCGATACAGCTACGATCCTTTGGATGGTCCCAGTGAGCAGCCTGAACTAGAGCTGCCTCTAACCGCTGGACAATATGTTTATGTCTTTGGGCAGGTGGATGAAGAGGGTGGGCCTGCGGGAGAGCTGGTGGACGGCACAAGAGGACTCCTCCCCTCTAATGTTGCCAAAGAAGATTCAGATGGCGACCTGGCAAACAAGAGCTGGGATGATCCTCGATATTATATTTTCGGTCTCGCGCCTATTTTGGAGGAAGATGAAGAGGATCTAGATGTGTGTGATGGGGGCTAAAAAGCATAAATAAATGTAGCCTACACAAACCTCCAGAATATCTACAGAAGTGAATTTGTACTTAAAAGTGAATTTTTTTTGACTTTTAGATTTTTGTAGAATGGGGGGACCTCTGGAAGGCAGCAGGGGCCTCCAAGGGGCCCCAACAAAACCCAGAGGAGGCCCGGGGCACTTGGAGGCTGATTAAGGGCCTTTGCAGGGTGTGTCCCCAGAGCTGGATGCAGTACTGCAGGTGGGGTCACTACAGGCCTTGGTAACAATTCTTTCTCAGTCTTTCTTATAAGTGCCCTTTGTATATTGAAAAGCTGCAATAAGGTCTTCCTGGAGCCTTCTCTTCTCCAGGCTGAACGACCCCAACTCTCTCAGCCTTTCTTCATAGGAGAGGTGTTCCGTCCCTCTGATCATTTTCGTGGCCCTCCGCTGGGCCTGCTCTAACATGTCTGTCCTCTACTGAGGACCTCAAGCTAGATGCAGTACTCGAGGTGGGGTCTCGCCAGAGCGGAGTACAGGGGCAGAATCAGCTCCCTCGACCTGCTGGCCACACTTCTTTTGATGCAGCCCAGGCTGCATCTGGGCTGCAAGCACACGTTATCAGCTCGTGTCCAATTTCTCATCCACCAGTATCCCCAAGTTCTTCTCCGCAGGGCTGCTCTCAATCCCTTCATCCCCCCGTCTGTACTGACCCTGGGGATTGCCCCAGCCCAGGGGCAGGACCTCGCACTTGGCCTTGTTGAACTTCCTGGGGTTCACATGAGCCCCCTCCTCCAGCCTGTCCACGTCCCTCTGGACGGCATCCCTTACCTCGGGTGAGTCAACTGCACCCTCAGCTTGGTGCCATCAGCTTGGAGGGAACACCTCTCCTATGAAGAAAGGCTGAGAGAGTTGGGATTATTCAGCCTGGAGAAGAGAAGGCTCTGGCGAAACCTTATTGCGGCCTTTCAGTACTTAAAGGGGGCTTATAAGAAAGACGGGGACAGACTTTTTAACAAGGCCTGTTGTGATAGGACAAGGGGTAATGGTTTTAAACTAAAAGAGGGTAGATTTGGACTAGAGATAAGGAAGAAATCTTTTACAACGAGGGTGGTGAAACACTGCAACAGGTTGCCCGGAGAGGTGGTCGATGCCCCATCCCTGGAAACATTGAAGGTCAGGTTGGACGGGGCTCTGAGCAATGTGATGGAGTTGGAAGATGTCCCTGCTCGCTGCAGGGCGGGGTTGGACTAGACGACCTTTAAAGGTCCCTTCCAACCCAAACTATTCTATGATTCTATGATATCCCATACCATATGATGTCATGCTCAGCAATAAAAGCTGGGGAAAAAGAAAGAAGGGGACGTTTGGAGTGATGGCGTTTGTCTTCCCAAGTAACCGTTATGCATGATGGAGCCCTGCTTTCCTGGAGATGGCTGAACACCTGCCTGCCCATGGGAAGCAGTGAACGAATTCCTTGGTTTTGCTTTGCTTGCGCCCGTGGCTTTTCCTTTCCCTATTAAACTGTCTTTATCTCAACCCACGAGCTTTCTCACTTTTACCCTTCTGAATCTCTCCCCATCCCACTGCAGGGGAGTGAGCGAGCAGCTGTGTGGGGCTTAGTTGTGGTCTGGGGTTAAACCACGACACAGGCCATCGAATCCACACAGTCCAGTATCCCCGTTCATCCCTTTCCTCCTCCTGGCCAAAGGCAGGGACCCTCTGTTTCTGTCCCTGGTCAGAGTATTCACTGTCTGACCCTTTCGGTGCCAGACCAGAAGTCCCCTCACCGGGATCAAGGGAGGTGATCTCAGTCCTTCTGTGTCTGGCAGATTGCTGATTGCCTTCTTGTGTCTCTACAGCAACTAAGCTGACAGCCTTCTTGGGTGGCCCCTTCTTAACAGCTCTCTTCGCTCTTAGTTCGCGTACACGGGCTTCCAGGTTAACGGTGGGTTCGTCATCCCACTTCCTCATGTCCTCCCCCTGGTCGAGCAGGAAGAACCCGAGCGTGCCATGCAGCATGCGCCCGGGGCTCCATTTCCCTCTGACCAGGGCAGGAGGGGCTTGGCTGTTTGGGGCACCCCTGACAGCCAAGGCACTGGCCAGGAGGGACGGGGAGGGACGGAGATCTTTGAAGTTTTGGAGCCAAGAAGATGCTCTCTTCACAGTTGGTGCATCCGTATCCAGGCAATACCTTGCTGCCAGGCCGTTAGAATATGAGGCTGGGTCGTTTTGAGTCACCTTCCTCCACACGGCCCGCATGCACAGAACGTCCTCTGCATCTTTGGAGACCTTGCTGTTGTCTAGATCACCGCAGATGACTTCCAGCACCGCTAATTCTCTCAGGTACTGGATGCTTTCATCTGCGGTAGTCCACTTCCCTGGGTAGTTCCCAAGATCTTCCTTGAACCTCACACTTGAGAGGAGCTGTCTCCAGAGACTGCAAATTGCTGCCTCTTGTCCAACTCCTCTCTCAATTCCCCGCTTTTTAGCAAGGGATCCCACCTGTTGAGCTTCCTTACTTTCCAGTTGCTGACTGTTGGCCCTGCTATGCCAGCATCGGAGCAGCCAGGCAGCAATCTGCTCAGCTGGCTGGTGGCTGTCATCTTTCCGCATCTCTCAAAGTTCTGACGACGAGGTCAGGGGCCAGGCAGTTTCCTCCTCCTGCCTGATTTCTCTCGCTCCTTCCTCCCATTTCTTTGCTGAAGGACCAGCTTCCTGATCAAACCCTTCCTCCTCTTCCTCCTCCCTTGCTCATTGATGATACGGCCCCGTTGACCTCCTTGTCCACTGTTTCTTTTTCACTACTGGGGCAATTACCGTGGTTGTTGTTATTTGGGTCCCTGTCTCAACCATGGTGTCCTCAGATGCCCTTTGGGTCCCTGTCTCTACTGTCATGTCCTCAGACATACTTTGCATCCCGGTCTCAGTCAAGGCATTCGCAGAGGTGGTTTGGGTCCCTGCCTTAACCACAGTCCTCTGATAGTACTGAACCGTGGCTCAGAAGGCATGGGCCAAGGCCCAGGACAGCGCTAGAAGCTGCTGGTTGTCATTGGGGTCGGCAAGGCACCCCTCAGCACTACGAGGGCTGCTATGGGGAAAGTTAACTCCATCCCAGCCAGACCCAATCCAGCCTTACATGGCCTGGCCTGGCCCCCTGCACACAAAGGAGAGGTGCGACGCGTTACAGAAGAAAAACGTGAAAGGTAAAGATATCTTTGAAGACATGTGAAATAGGACTTGACTGAGAGTGACCTCGCCTGTACAAGTCGATTTGCTGATAGAAGAAACCAGACCAAACGGTCTGAAAGCGGCAAAGTTGCAGTAAAATCGTGTGTGGCCTTTGTGGTGGGTTGACCTTGGCCAGTTGCCAGGTGCCCGCTCAGCCCACCCTCCATTGTGTGCAGGGGGCCAGGACGTGCCCTATAAGGCCGTCCCACCCTACCCTCCATTGAGCGCTCGGGGCCAGCCCACACATATAAGGCCGCGCTCGCCCAGCCCTGGCCCATGGCAGACGCAGCCTCTGCTCCTGCACGGTGAAGGGAGGCAGCGGCTGACGCGAGCCGAGGGCTTTGCCGCCCCTCGCAGACCCAGGGAAGGCGACCGGTGGTGACTGTTGGCAGCAGCGTTCGGTGGCCGACGGCCCGCTCCCGAGGCTTCAGCCATGAGGCGGGATGGTGCAGGCTGGGGGCCTGTGGCACGCAGCCGCCCCTCACCGCGCTGGCGGCCTGCGCAGAAGGACGAGTGCCGGCAGGAGCAGGCCAGCCGCCAGATCGAGCCGCGGCCTTTCCGCTTGCCGCTACGGGAGGGACCCCCCGAAAGCCACAGCGCTGGGCAGCAGGCGGCATGCCAGGCTGTGGCAGGTGCTCTGCTCCAGGTGCCAGAGCCTGCGGGGGAGGACCTGGTGCTTCCTGGCAGCGCCTGCAGCCGGCTGCTGGAGCAGAACACCCGCCTGCAGCGGGCTCTGGAGCACCTGGAGAGGCTACGCGGCGCCCTGGAGATGGAGAGCCGCCTCCTGAGAAAGAGCAGCTCTCCAGAAGCATGCAAGGAGGCGGAGAGGCTCCAGCAGCAATGTGCTCACTTAGCTGCCCTCGCCGAGCAGCTCAAAGAAAGATGCGGGCATCTGCAGGAGACCATCGGGCACCTGACGAATACTCCAGCGCCACTGCCCACCCAAAGCTCTGCTGAGGAACCGTGCATGAAATCGTTTCCTCAGCAGAGGGCTGGAGAAAGGGAGAGAGCCCGCCGGAGCTTTGCTGGCACAGGACCAGCAGAGTGAAGCCCCACAGAAGGCGGCTGAGGAGCTCCAGGCCCAGCCAGCTGCAGATGAAGAGGGCTCCTATGATGTGAGCAGCCTCAGCCAAAGGTGTGAGGAGTTAGAGGTGCAGCTTCTGGAGATGACGGACAAAAACACCAGACTGGCTGAAGAAAATTCTCGCCTCCGTGGGCAGATGCGCTGGGCGGAAAAGGTTCAAGCTGAAAACGCTGACCTGAAGGGGCAACTGACGCGAGTGGCAGCGCAGCGCAAGTCTGCTGTCCAAGCCATCAGCAGGCTTCAAACCCAGCTGGAAGCTGCAGAGTGCAGACTGAAAGCTGTGCGAGAAATGGTAGAAAGTGCTCAGAGAGAAGGAAAAAGGGACCACGGAGAAGCCAGGCCACTGTTTCGAGCCCAGGTGAGTGAAGCAGAGAATCGGTTTCAGAGCCCCTCAGAGTCAGCTTGGGCAGGCGGCAGTCCTGGGTCCTGCCTTCTTTCACAGGAGGACCCCACAAGTGAGACAGAAGAACCGGTAGCAGACAAACAGTCCGTCATCCTGCAGGCTCTGGGACAACCACCGGGAAAGCTTGGAGCATCCATAGCTCGATACAGCTACGATCCTTTGGATGGTCCCAGTGAGCAGCCTGAACTAGAGCTGCCTCTAACCGCTGGACAATATGTTTATGTCTTTGGGCAGGTGGATGAAGAGGGTGGGCCTGCGGGAGAGCTGGTGGACGGCACAAGAGGACTCCTCCCCTCTAATGTTGCCAAAGAAGATTCAGATGGCGACCTGGCAAACAAGAGCTGGGATGATCCTCGATATTATATTTTCGGTCTCGCGCCTATTTTGGAGGAAGATGAAGAGGATCTAGATGTGTGTGATGGGGGCTAAAAAGCATAAATAAATGTAGCCTACACAAACCTCCAGAATATCTACAGAAGTGAATTTGTACTTAAAAGTGAATTTTTTTGACTTTTAGATTTTTGTAGAATGGGGGGACCTCTGGAAGGCAGCAGGGGCCTCCAAGGGGCCCCAACAAAACCCAGAGGAGGCCCCGGGGCACTTGGAGGCTGATTAAGGGCCTTTGCAGGGTGTGTCCCCAGAGCTGGATGCAGTACTGCAGGTGGGGTCACTACAGGCCTTGGTAACAATTCTTTCTCAGTCTTTCTTATAAGTGCCCTTTGTATATTGAAAAGCTGCAATAAGGTCTTCCTGGAGCCTTCTCTTCTCCAGGCTGAACGACCCCAACTCTCTCAGCCTTTCTTCATAGGAGAGGTGTTCCGTCCCTCTGATCATTTTCGTGGCCCTCCGCTGGGCCTGCTCTAACATGTCTGTCCTCTACTGAGGACCTCAAGCTAGATGCAGTACTCGAGGTGGGGTCTCGCCAGAGCGGAGTACAGGGGCAGAATCAGCTCCCTCGACCTGCTGGCCACACTTCTTTTGATGCAGCCCAGGCTGCATCTGGGCTGCAAGCACACGTTATCAGCTCGTGTCCAATTTCTCATCCACCAGTATCCCCAAGTTCTTCTCCGCAGGGCTGCTCTCAATCCCTTCATCCCCCGTCTGTACTGACCCTGGGGATTGCCCCAGCCCAGGGGCAGGACCTCGCACTTGGCCTTGTTGAACTTCCTGGGGTTCACATGAGCCCCCTCCTCCAGCCTGTCCACGTCCCTCTGGACGGCATCCCTTACCTCGGGTGAGTCAACTGCACCCTCAGCTTGGTGCCATCAGCTTGGAGGGAACACCTCTCCTATGAAGAAAGGCTGAGAGAGTTGGGATTATTCAGCCTGGAGAAGAGAAGGCTCTGGGGAAACCTTATTGCGGCCTTTCAGTACTTAAAGGGGGCTTATAAGAAAGACGGGGACAGACTTTTTAACAAGGCCTGTTGTGATAGGACAAGGGGTAATGGTTTTAAACTAAAAGAGGGTAGATTTGGACTAGAGATAAGGAAGAAATCTTTTACAACGAGGGTGGTGAAACACTGCAACAGGTTGCCCGGAGAGGTGGTCGATGCCCCATCCCTGGAAACATTGAAGGTCAGGTTGGACGGGGCTCTGAGCAATGTGATGGAGTTGGAAGATGTCCCTGCTCGCTGCAGGGGGTTGGACTAGACGACCTTTAAAGGTCCCTTCCAACCCAAACTATTCTATGATTCTATGATATCCCATACCATATGATGTCATGCTCAGCAATAAAAGCTGGGGAAAAAGAAAGAAGGGGACGTTTGGAGTGATGGCGTTTGTCTTCCCAAGTAACCGTTATGCATGATGGAGCCCTGCTTTCCTGGAGATGGCTGAACACCTGCCTGCCCATGGGAAGCAGTGAACGAATTCCTTGGTTTTGCTTTGCTTGCGCCCGTGGCTTTTCCTTTCCCTATTAAACTGTCTTTATCTCAACCCACGAGCTTTCTCACTTTTACCCTTCTGAATCTCTCCCCCATCCCACTGCAGGGGAGTGAGCGAGCAGCTGTGTGGGGCTTAGTTGTGGTCTGGGGTTAAACCACGACACAGGCCATCGAATCCACACAGTCCAGTATCCCCGTTCATCCCTTTCCTCCTCCTGGCCAAAGGCAGGGACCCTCTGTTTCTGTCCCTGGTCAGAGTATTCACTGTCTGACCCTTTCGGTGCCAGACCAGAAGTCCCCTCACCGGGATCAAGGGAGGTGATCTCAGTCCTTCTGTGTCTGGCAGATTGCTGATTGCCTTCTTGTGTCTCTACAGCAACTAAGCTGACAGCCTTCTTGGGTGGCCCCTTCTTAACAGCTCTCTTCGCTCTTAGTTCGCGTACACGGGCTTCCAGGTTAACGGTGGGTTCGTCATCCCACTTCCTCATGTCCTCCCCTGGTCGAGCAGGAAGAACCCGAGCGTGCCATGCAGCATGCGCCCGGGGCTCCATTTCCCTCTGACCAGGGCAGGAGGGGGCTTGGCTGTTTGGGGCACCCCTGACAGCCAAGGCACTGGCCAGGAGGGACGGGGAGGGACGGAGATCTTTGAAGTTTTGGAGCCAAGAAGATGCTCTCTTCACAGTTGGTGCATCCGTATCCAGGCAATACCTTGCTGCCAGGCCGTTAGAATATGAGGCTGGGTCGTTTTGAGTCACCTTCCTCCACACGGCCCGCATGCACAGAACGTCCTCTGCATCTTTGGAGACCTTGCTGTTGTCTAGATCACCGCAGATGACTTCCAGCACCGCTAATTCTCTCAGGTACTGGATGCTTTCATCTGCGGTAGTCCACTTCCCTGGGTAGTTCCCAAGATCTTCCTTGAACCTCACACTTGAGAGGAGCTGTCTCCAGAGACTGCAAATTGCTGCCTCTTGTCCAACTCCTCTCTCAATTCCCCGCTTTTTAGCAAGGGATCCCACCTGTTGAGCTTCCTTACTTTCCAGTTGCTGACTGTTGGCCCTGCTATGCCAGCATCGGAGCAGCCAGGCAGCAATCTGCTCAGCTGGCTGGTGGCTGTCATCTTTCCGCATCTCTCAAAGTTCTGACGACGAGGTCAGGGGCCAGGCAGTTTCCTCCTCCTGCCTGATTTCTCTCGCTCCTTCCTCCCATTTCTTTGCTGAAGGACCAGCTTCCTGATCAAACCCTTCCTCCTCTTCCTCCTCCCTTGCTCATTGATGATACGGCCCCGTTGACCTCCTTGTCCACTGTTTCTTTTTCACTACTGGGGCAATTACCGTGGTTGTTGTTATTTGGGTCCCTGTCTCAACCATGGTGTCCTCAGATGCCCTTTGGGTCCCTGTCTCTACTGTCATGTCCTCAGACATACTTTGCATCCCGGTCTCAGTCAAGGCATTCGCAGAGGTGGTTTGGGTCCCTGCCTTAACCACAGTCCTCTGATAGTACTGAACCGTGGCTCAGAAGGCATGGGCCAAGGCCCAGGACAGCGCTAGAAGCTGCTGGTTGTCATTGGGGTCGGCAAGGCACCCCTCAGCACTACGAGGGCTGCTATGGGGAAAGTTAACTCCATCCCAGCCAGACCCAATCCAGCCTTACATGGCCTGGCCTGGCCCCCTGCACACAAAGGAGAGGTGCGACGCGTTACAGAAGAAAAACGTGAAAGGTAAAGATATCTTTGAAGACATGTGAAATAGGACTTGACTGAGAGTGACCTCGCCTGTACAAGTCGATTTGCTGATAGAAGAAACCAGACCAAACGGTCTGAAAGCGGCAAAGTTGCAGTAAAATCGTGTGTGGCCTTTGTGGTGGGTTGACCTTGGCCAGTTGCCAGGTGCCCGCTCAGCCCACCCTCCATTGTGTGCAGGGGGCCAGGACGTGCCCTATAAGGCCGTCCCACCCTACCCTCCATTGAGCGCTCGGGGCCAGCCCACACATATAAGGCCGCGCTCGCCCAGCCCTGGCCCATGGCAGACGCAGCCTCTGCTCCTGCACGGTGAAGGGAGGCAGCGGCTGACGCGAGCCGAGGGCTTTGCCGCCCCTCGCAGACCCAGGGAAGGCGACCGGTGGTGACTGTTGGCAGCAGCGTTCGGTGGCCGACGGCCCGCTCCCCGAGGCTTCAGCCATGAGGCGGGATGGTGCAGGCTGGGGGCCTGTGGCACGCAGCCGCCCCTCACCGCGCTGGCGGCCTGCGCAGAAGGACGAGTGCCGGCAGGAGCAGGCCAGCCGCCAGATCGAGCCGCGGCCTTTCCGCTTGCCGCTACGGGAGGGACCCCCCGAAAGCCACAGCGCTGGGCAGCAGGCGGCATGCCAGGCTGTGGCAGGTGCTCTGCTCCAGGTGCCAGAGCCTGCGGGGGAGGACCTGGTGCTTCCTGGCAGCGCCTGCAGCCGGCTGCTGGAGCAGAACACCCGCCTGCAGCGGGCTCTGGAGCACCTGGAGAGGCTACGCGGCGCCCTGGAGATGGAGAGCCGCCTCCTGAGAAAGAGCAGCTCTCCAGAAGCATGCAAGGAGGCGGAGAGGCTCCAGCAGCAATGTGCTCACTTAGCTGCCCTCGCCGAGCAGCTCAAAGAAAGATGCGGGCATCTGCAGGAGACCATCGGGCACCTGACGAATACTCCAGCGCCACTGCCCACCCAAAGCTCTGCTGAGGAACCGTGCATGAAATCGTTTCCTCAGCAGAGGGCTGGAGAAGGGAGAGAGCCCGCCGGAGCTTTGCTGGCACAGGACCAGCAGAGTGAAGCCCCACAGAAGGCGGCTGAGGAGCTCCAGGCCCAGCCAGCTGCAGATGAAGAGGGCTCCTATGATGTGAGCAGCCTCAGCCAAAGGTGTGAGGAGTTAGAGGTGCAGCTTCTGGAGATGACGGACAAAAACACCAGACTGGCTGAAGAAAATTCTCGCCTCCGTGGGCAGATGCGCTGGGCGGAAAAGGTTCAAGCTGAAAACGCTGACCTGAAGGGGCAACTGACGCGAGTGGCAGCGCAGCGCAAGTCTGCTGTCCAAGCCATCAGCAGGCTTCAAACCCAGCTGGAAGCTGCAGAGTGCAGACTGAAAGCTGTGCGAGAAATGGTAGAAAGTGCTCAGAGAGAAGGAAAAAGGGACCACGGAGAAGCCAGGCCACTGTTTCGAGCCCAGGTGAGTGAAGCAGAGAATCGGTTTCAGAGCCCCTCAGAGTCAGCTTGGGCAGGCGGCAGTCCTGGGTCCTGCCTTCTTTCACAGGAGGACCCCACAAGTGAGACAGAAGAACCGGTAGCAGACAAACAGTCCGTCATCCTGCAGGCTCTGGGACAACCACCGGGAAAGCTTGGAGCATCCATAGCTCGATACAGCTACGATCCTTTGGATGGTCCCAGTGAGCAGCCTGAACTAGAGCTGCCTCTAACCGCTGGACAATATGTTTATGTCTTTGGGCAGGTGGATGAAGAGGGTGGGCCTGCGGGAGAGCTGGTGGACGGCACAAGAGGACTCCTCCCCTCTAATGTTGCCAAAGAAGATTCAGATGGCGACCTGGCAAACAAGAGCTGGGATGATCCTCGATATTATATTTTCGGTCTCGCGCCTATTTTGGAGGAAGATGAAGAGGATCTAGATGTGTGTGATGGGGGCTAAAAAGCATAAATAAATGTAGCCTACACAAACCTCCAGAATATCTACAGAAGTGAATTTGTACTTAAAAGTGAATTTTTTTTGACTTTTAGATTTTTGTAGAATGGGGGGACCTCTGGAAGGCAGCAGGGGCCTCCAAGGGGCCCCAACAAAACCCAGAGGAGGCCCCGGGGCACTTGGAGGCTGATTAAGGGCCTTTGCAGGGTGTGTCCCCAGAGCTGGATGCAGTACTGCAGGTGGGGTCACTACAGGCCTTGGTAACAATTCTTTCTCAGTCTTTCTTATAAGTGCCCTTTGTATATTGAAAAGCTGCAATAAGGTCTTCCTGGAGCCTTCTCTTCTCCAGGCTGAACGACCCCAACTCTCTCAGCCTTTCTTCATAGGAGAGGTGTTCCGTCCCTCTGATCATTTTCGTGGCCCTCCGCTGGGCCTGCTCTAACATGTCTGTCCTCTACTGAGGACCTCAAGCTAGATGCAGTACTCGAGGTGGGGTCTCGCCAGAGCGGAGTACAGGGGCAGAATCAGCTCCCTCGACCTGCTGGCCACACTTCTTTTGATGCAGCCCAGGCTGCATCTGGGCTGCAAGCACACGTTATCAGCTCGTGTCCAATTTCTCATCCACCAGTATCCCCAAGTTCTTCTCCGCAGGGCTGCTCTCAATCCCTTCATCCCCCGTCTGTACTGACCCTGGGGATTGCCCCAGCCCAGGGGCAGGACCTCGCACTTGGCCTTGTTGAACTTCCTGGGGTTCACATGAGCCCCCTCCTCCAGCCTGTCCACGTCCCTCTGGACGGCATCCCTTACCTCGGGTGAGTCAACTGCACCCTCAGCTTGGTGCCATCAGCTTGGAGGGAACACCTCTCCTATGAAGAAAGGCTGAGAGAGTTGGGATTATTCAGCCTGGAGAAGAGAAGGCTCTGGGGAAACCTTATTGCGGCCTTTCAGTACTTAAAGGGGGCTTATAAGAAAGACGGGGACAGACTTTTAACAAGGCCTGTTGTGATAGGACAAGGGGTAATGGTTTTAAACTAAAAGAGGGTAGATTTGGACTAGAGATAAGGAAGAAATCTTTTACAACGAGGGTGGTGAAACACTGCAACAGGTTGCCCGGAGAGGTGGTCGATGCCCCATCCCTGGAAACATTGAAGGTCAGGTTGGACGGGGCTCTGAGCAATGTGATGGAGTTGGAAGATGTCCCTGCTCGCTGCAGGGGGGTTTGGACTAGACGACCTTTAAAGGTCCCTTCCAACCCAAACTATTCTATGATTCTATGATATCCCATACCATATGATGTCATGCTCAGCAATAAAAGCTGGGGAAAAAGAAAGAAGGGGACGTTTGGAGTGATGGCGTTTGTCTTCCCAAGTAACCGTTATGCATGATGGAGCCCTGCTTTCCTGGAGATGGCTGAACACCTGCCTGCCCATGGGAAGCAGTGAACGAATTCCTTGGTTTTGCTTTGCTTGCGCCCGTGGCTTTTCCTTTCCCTATTAAACTGTCTTTATCTCAACCCACGAGCTTTCTCACTTTTACCCTTCTGAATCTCTCCCCCATCCCACTGCAGGGGAGTGAGCGAGCAGCTGTGTGGGGCTTAGTTGTGGTCTGGGGTTAAACCACGACACAGGCCATCGAATCCACACAGTCCAGTATCCCCGTTCATCCCTTTCCTCCTCCTGGCCAAAGGCAGGGACCCTCTGTTTCTGTCCCTGGTCAGAGTATTCACTGTCTGACCCTTTCGGTGCCAGACCAGAAGTCCCCTCACCGGGATCAAGGGAGGTGATCTCAGTCCTTCTGTGTCTGGCAGATTGCTGATTGCCTTCTTGTGTCTCTACAGCAACTAAGCTGACAGCCTTCTTGGGTGGCCCCTTCTTAACAGCTCTCTTCGCTCTTAGTTCGCGTACACGGGCTTCCAGGTTAACGGTGGGTTCGTCATCCCACTTCCTCATGGCCCCCATGGTCGAGCAGGAAGAACCCGAGCGTGCCATGCAGCATGCGCCCGGGGCTCCATTTCCCTCTGACCAGGGCAGGAGGGGGCTTGGCTGTTTGGGGCACCCCTGACAGCCAAGGCACTGGCCAGGAGGGACGGGGAGGGACGGAGATCTTTGAAGTTTTGGAGCCAAGAAGATGCTCTCTTCACAGTTGGTGCATCCGTATCCAGGCAATACCTTGCTGCCAGGCCGTTAGAATATGAGGCTGGGTCGTTTTGAGTCACCTTCCTCCACACGGCCCGCATGCACAGAACGTCCTCTGCATCTTTGGAGACCTTGCTGTTGTCTAGATCACCGCAGATGACTTCCAGCACCGCTAATTCTCTCAGGTACTGGATGCTTTCATCTGCGGTAGTCCACTTCCCTGGGTAGTTCCCAAGATCTTCCTTGAACCTCACACTTGAGAGGAGCTGTCTCCAGAGACTGCAAATTGCTGCCTCTTGTCCAACTCCTCTCTCAATTCCCCGCTTTTAGCAAGGGATCCCACCTGTTGAGCTTCCTTACTTTCCAGTTGCTGACTGTTGGCCCTGCTATGCCAGCATCGGAGCAGCCAGGCAGCAATCTGCTCAGCTGGCTGGTGGCTGTCATCTTTCCGCATCTCTCAAAGTTCTGACGACGAGGTTAGGGGCCAGGCAGTTTCCTCCTCCTGCCTGATTTCTCTCGCTCCTTCCTCCCATTTCTTTGCTGAAGGACCAGCTTCCTGATCAAACCCTTCCTCCTCTTCCTCCTCCCTTGCTCATTGATGATACGGCCCCGTTGACCTCCTTGTCCACTGTTTCTTTTTCACTACTGGGGCAATTACCGTGGTTGTTGTTATTTGGGTCCCTGTCTCAACCATGGTGTCCTCAGATGCCCTTTGGGTCCCTGTCTCTACTGTCATGTCCTCAGACATACTTTGCATCCCGGTCTCAGTCAAGGCATTCGCAGAGGTGGTTTGGGTCCCTGCCTTAACCACAGTCCTCTGATAGTACTGAACCGTGGCTCAGAAGGCATGGGCCAAGGCCCAGGACAGCGCTAGAAGCTGCTGGTTGTCATTGGGGTCGGCAAGGCACCCTCAGCACTACGAGGGCTGCTATGGGGAAAGTTAACTCCATCCCAGCCAGACCCAATCCAGCCTTACATGGCCTGGCCTGGCCCCCTGCACACAAAGGAGAGGTGCGACGCGTTACAGAAGAAAAACGTGAAAGGTAAAGATATCTTTGAAGACATGTGAAATAGGACTTGACTGAGAGTGACCTCGCCTGTACAAGTCGATTTGCTGATAGAAGAAACCAGACCAAACGGTCTGAAAGCGGCAAAGTTGCAGTAAAATCGTGTGTGGCCTTTGTGGTGGGTTGACCTTGGCCAGTTGCCAGGTGCCCGCTCAGCCCACCCTCCATTGTGTGCAGGGGGCCAGGACGTGCCCTATAAGGCCGTCCCACCCTACCCTCCATTGAGCGCTCGGGGCCAGCCCACACATATAAGGCCGCGCTCGCCCAGCCCTGGCCCATGGCAGACGCAGCCTCTGCTCCTGCACGGTGAAGGGAGGCAGCGGCTGACGCGAGCCGAGGGCTTTGCCGCCCCTCGCAGACCCAGGGAAGGCGACCGGTGGTGACTGTTGGCAGCAGCGTTCGGTGGCCGACGGCCCGCTCCCGAGGCTTCAGCCATGAGGCGGGATGGTGCAGGCTGGGGGCCTGTGGCACGCAGCCGCCCCTCACCGCGCTGGCGGCCTGCGCAGAAGGACGAGTGCCGGCAGGAGCAGGCCAGCCGCCAGATCGAGCCGCGGCCTTTCCGCTTGCCGCTACGGGAGGGACCCCCCGAAAGCCACAGCGCTGGGCAGCAGGCGGCATGCCAGGCTGTGGCAGGTGCTCTGCTCCAGGTGCCAGAGCCTGCGGGGGAGGACCTGGTGCTTCCTGGCAGCGCCTGCAGCCGGCTGCTGGAGCAGAACACCCGCCTGCAGCGGGCTCTGGAGCACCTGGAGAGGCTACGCGGCGCCCTGGAGATGGAGAGCCGCCTCCTGAGAAAGAGCAGCTCTCCAGAAGCATGCAAGGAGGCGGAGAGGCTCCAGCAGCAATGTGCTCACTTAGCTGCCCTCGCCGAGCAGCTCAAAGAAAGATGCGGGCATCTGCAGGAGACCATCGGGCACCTGACGAATACTCCAGCGCCACTGCCCACCCAAAGCTCTGCTGAGGAACCGTGCATGAAATCGTTTCCTCAGCAGAGGGCTGGAGAAGGGAGAGAGCCCGCCGGAGCTTTGCTGGCACAGGACCAGCAGAGTGAAGCCCCACAGAAGGCGGCTGAGGAGCTCCAGGCCCAGCCAGCTGCAGATGAAGAGGGCTCCTATGATGTGAGCAGCCTCAGCCAAAGGTGTGAGGAGTTAGAGGTGCAGCTTCTGGAGATGACGGACAAAAACACCAGACTGGCTGAAGAAAATTCTCGCCTCCGTGGGCAGATGCGCTGGGCGGAAAAGGTTCAAGCTGAAAACGCTGACCTGAAGGGGCAACTGACGCGAGTGGCAGCGCAGCGCAAGTCTGCTGTCCAAGCCATCAGCAGGCTTCAAACCCAGCTGGAAGCTGCAGAGTGCAGACTGAAAGCTGTGCGAGAAATGGTAGAAAGTGCTCAGAGAGAAGGAAAAAGGGACCACGGAGAAGCCAGGCCACTGTTTCGAGCCCAGGTGAGTGAAGCAGAGAATCGGTTTCAGAGCCCCTCAGAGTCAGCTTGGGCAGGCGGCAGTCCTGGGTCCTGCCTTCTTTCACAGGAGGACCCCACAAGTGAGACAGAAGAACCGGTAGCAGACAAACAGTCCGTCATCCTGCAGGCTCTGGGACAACCACCGGGAAAGCTTGGAGCATCCATAGCTCGATACAGCTACGATCCTTTGGATGGTCCCAGTGAGCAGCCTGAACTAGAGCTGCCTCTAACCGCTGGACAATATGTTTATGTCTTTGGGCAGGTGGATGAAGAGGGTGGGCCTGCGGGAGAGCTGGTGGACGGCACAAGAGGACTCCTCCCCTCTAATGTTGCCAAAGAAGATTCAGATGGCGACCTGGCAAACAAGAGCTGGGATGATCCTCGATATTATATTTTCGGTCTCGCGCCTATTTTGGAGGAAGATGAAGAGGATCTAGATGTGTGTGATGGGGGCTAAAAAGCATAAATAAATGTAGCCTACACAAACCTCCAGAATATCTACAGAAGTGAATTTGTACTTAAAAGTGAATTTTTTTTTTTGACTTTTAGATTTTTGTAGAATGGGGGACCTCTGGAAGGCAGCAGGGGCCTCCAAGGGGCCCCAACAAAACCCAGAGGAGGCCCCGGGGCACTTGGAGGCTGATTAAGGGCCTTTGCAGGGTGTGTCCCCAGAGCTGGATGCAGTACTGCAGGTGGGGTCACTACAGGCCTTGGTAACAATTCTTTCTCAGTCTTTCTTATAAGTGCCCTTTGTATATTGAAAAGCTGCAATAAGGTCTTCCTGGAGCCTTCTCTTCTCCAGGCTGAACGACCCCAACTCTCTCAGCCTTTCTTCATAGGAGAGGTGTTCCGTCCCTCTGATCATTTTCGTGGCCCTCCGCTGGGCCTGCTCTAACATGTCTGTCCTCTACTGAGGACCTCAAGCTAGATGCAGTACTCGAGGTGGGGTCTCGCCAGAGCGGAGTACAGGGGCAGAATCAGCTCCCTCGACCTGCTGGCCACACTTCTTTTGATGCAGCCCAGGCTGCATCTGGGCTGCAAGCACACGTTATCAGCTCGTGTCCAATTTCTCATCCACCAGTATCCCCAAGTTCTTCTCCGCAGGGCTGCTCTCAATCCCTTCATCCCCCGTCTGTACTGACCCTGGGGATTGCCCCAGCCCAGGGGCAGGACCTCGCACTTGGCCTTGTTGAACTTCCTGGGGTTCACATGAGCCCCCTCCTCCAGCCTGTCCACGTCCCTCTGGACGGCATCCCTTACCTCGGGTGAGTCAACTGCACCCTCAGCTTGGTGCCATCAGCTTGGAGGGAACACCTCTCCTATGAAGAAAGGCTGAGAGAGTTGGGATTATTCAGCCTGGAGAAGAGAAGGCTCTGGGGAAACCTTATTGCGGCCTTTCAGTACTTAAAGGGGCTTATAAGAAAGACGGGGACAGACTTTTTAACAAGGCCTGTTGTGATAGGACAAGGGGTAATGGTTTTAAACTAAAAGAGGGTAGATTTGGACTAGAGATAAGGAAGAAATCTTTACAACGAGGGTGGTGAAACACTGCAACAGGTTGCCCGGAGAGGTGGTCGATGCCCCATCCCTGGAAACATTGAAGGTCAGGTTGGACGGGGCTCTGAGCAATGTGATGGAGTTGGAAGATGTCCCTGCTCGCTGCAGGGGGGTTTGGACTAGACGACCTTTAAAGGTCCCTTCCAACCCAAACTATTCTATGATTCTATGATATCCCATACCATATGATGTCATGCTCAGCAATAAAAGCTGGGGAAAAAGAAAGAAGGGGACGTTTGGAGTGATGGCGTTTGTCTTCCCAAGTAACCGTTATGCATGATGGAGCCCTGCTTTCCTGGAGATGGCTGAACACCTGCCTGCCCATGGGAAGCAGTGAATGAATTCCTTGGTTTTGCTTTGCTTGCGCCCGTGGCTTTTCCTTTCCCTATTAAACTGTCTTTATCTCAACCCACGAGCTTTCTCACTTTTACCCTTCTGAATCTCTCCCCATCCCACTGCAGGGGGAGTGAGCGAGCAGCTGTGTGGGGCTTAGTTGTGGTCTGGGGTTAAACCACGACACAGGCCATCGAATCCACACAGTCCAGTATCCCCGTTCATCCCTTTCCTCCTCCTGGCCAAAGGCAGGGACCCTCTGTTTCTGTCCCTGGTCAGAGTATTCACTGTCTGACCCTTTCGGTGCCAGACCAGAAGTCCCCTCACCGGGATCAAGGGAGGTGATCTCAGTCCTTCTGTGTCTGGCAGATTGCTGATTGCCTTCTTGTGTCTCTACAGCAACTAAGCTGACAGCCTTCTTGGGTGGCCCCTTCTTAACAGCTCTCTTCGCTCTTAGTTCGCGTACACGGGCTTCCAGGTTAACGGTGGGTTCGTCATCCCACTTCCTCATGTCCTCCCCCTGGTCGAGCAGGAAGAACCCGAGCGTGCCATGCAGCATGCGCCCGGGGCTCCATTTCCCTCTGACCAGGGCAGGAGGGGGCTTGGCTGTTTGGGGCACCCCTGACAGCCAAGGCACTGGCCAGGGGGGACGAGGAGGGACGGAGATCTTCAAAGTTTTGGAGCCAAGAAGATGCTCTCTTCACAGTTGGTGCATCCGTATCCAGGCAATACCTTGCTGCCAGGCCGTTAGAATATGAGGCTGGGTCGTTTTGAGTCACCTTCCTCCACACGGCCCGCATGTACAGAACGTCCTCTGCATCTTTGGAGACCTTGCTGTTGTCTAGATCACCGCAGATGACTTCCAGCACCGCTAATTCTCTCAGGTACTGGATGCTTTCATCTGCGGTAGTCCACTTCCCTGGGTAGTTCCCAAGATCTTCCTTGAACCTCACACTTGAGAGGAGCTGTCTCCAGAGACTGCAAATTGCTGCCTCTTGTCCAACTCCTCTCTCAATTCCCCGCTTTTTAGCAAGGGATCCCACCTGTTGAGCTTCCTTACTTTCCAGTTGCTGACTGTTGGCCCTGCTATGCCAGCATCGGAGCAGCCAGGCAGCAATCTGCTCAGCTGGCTGGTGGCTGTCATCTTTCCGCATCTCTCAAAGTTCTGACGACGAGGTCAGGGGCCAGGCAGTTTCCTCCTCCTGCCTGATTTCTCTCGCTCCTTCCTCCCATTTCTTTGCTGAAGGACCAGCTTCCTGATCAAACCCTTCCTCCTCTTCCTCCTCCCTTGCTCATTGATGATACGGCCCCGTTGACCTCCTTGTCCACTGTTTCTTTTTCACTACTGGGGCAATTACCGTGGTTGTTGTTATTTGGGTCCCTGTCTCAACCATGGTGTCCTCAGATGCCCTTTGGGTCCCTGTCTCTACTGTCATGTCCTCAGACATACTTTGCATCCCGGTCTCAGTCAAGGCATTCGCAGAGGTGGTTTGGGTCCCTGCCTTAACCACAGTCCTCTGATAGTACTGAACCGTGGCTCAGAAGGCATGGGCCAAGGCCCAGGACAGCGCTAGAAGCTGCTGGTTGTCATTGGGGTCGGCAAGGCACCCCTCAGCACTACGAGGGCTGCTATGGGGAAAGTTAACTCCATCCCAGCCAGACCCAATCCAGCCTTACATGGCCTGGCCTGGCCCCCTGCACACAAAGGAGAGGTGCGACGCGTTACAGAAGAAAAACGTGAAAGGTAAAGATATCTTTGAAGACATGTGAAATAGGACTTGACTGAGAGTGACCTCGCCTGTACAAGTCGATTTGCTGATAGAAGAAACCAGACCAAACGGTCTGAAAGCGGCAAAGTTGCAGTAAAATCGTGTGTGGCCTTTGTGGTGGGTTGACCTTGGCCAGTTGCCAGGTGCCCGCTCAGCCCACCCTCCATTGTGTGCAGGGGGCCAGGACGTGCCCTATAAGGCCGTCCCACCCTACCCTCCATTGAGCGCTCGGGGCCAGCCCACACATATAAGGCCGCGCCGCCCAGCCCTGGCCCATGGCAGACGCAGCCTCTGCTCCTGCACGGTGAAGGGAGGCAGCGGCTGACGCGAGCCGAGGGCTTTGCCGCCCCTCGCAGACCCAGGGAAGGCGACCGGTGGTGACTGTTGGCAGCAGCGTTCGGTGGCCGACGGCCCGCTCCCCGAGGCTTCAGCCATGAGGCGGGATGGTGCAGGCTGGGGGCCTGTGGCACGCAGCCGCCCCTCACCGCGCTGGCGGCCTGCGCAGAAGGACGAGTGCCGGCAGGAGCAGGCCAGCCGCCAGATCGAGCCGCGGCCTTTCCGCTTGCCGCTACGGGAGGGACCCCCCGAAAGCCACAGCGCTGGGCAGCAGGCGGCATGCCAGGCTGTGGCAGGTGCTCTGCTCCAGGTGCCAGAGCCTGCGGGGGAGGACCTGGTGCTTCCTGGCAGCGCCTGCAGCCGGCTGCTGGAGCAGAACACCCGCCTGCAGCGGGCTCTGGAGCACCTGGAGAGGCTACGCGGCGCCCTGGAGATGGAGAGCCGCCTCCTGAGAAAGAGCAGCTCTCCAGAAGCATGCAAGGAGGCGGAGAGGCTCCAGCAGCAATGTGCTCACTTAGCTGCCCTCGCCGAGCAGCTCAAAGAAAGATGCGGGCATCTGCAGGAGACCATCGGGCACCTGACGAATACTCCAGCGCCACTGCCCACCCAAAGCTCTGCTGAGGAACCGTGCATGAAATCGTTTCCTCAGCAGAGGGCTGGAGAAGGGAGAGAGCCCGCCGGAGCTTTGCTGGCACAGGACCAGCAGAGTGAAGCCCCACAGAAGGCGGCTGAGGAGCTCCAGGCCCAGCCAGCTGCAGATGAAGAGGGCTCCTATGATGTGAGCAGCCTCAGCCAAAGGTGTGAGGAGTTAGAGGTGCAGCTTCTGGAGATGACGGACAAAAACACCAGACTGGCTGAAGAAAATTCTCGCCTCCGTGGGCAGATGCGCTGGGCGGAAAAGGTTCAAGCTGAAAACGCTGACCTGAAGGGGCAACTGACGCGAGTGGCAGCGCAGCGCAAGTCTGCTGTCCAAGCCATCAGCAGGCTTCAAACCCAGCTGGAAGCTGCAGAGTGCAGACTGAAAGCTGTGCGAGAAATGGTAGAAAGTGCTCAGAGAGAAGGAAAAAGGGACCACGGAGAAGCCAGGCCACTGTTTCGAGCCCAGGTGAGTGAAGCAGAGAATCGGTTTCAGAGCCCCTCAGAGTCAGCTTGGGCAGGCGGCAGTCCTGGGTCCTGCCTTCTTTCACAGGAGGACCCCACAAGTGAGACAGAAGAACCGGTAGCAGACAAACAGTCCGTCATCCTGCAGGCTCTGGGACAACCACCGGGAAAGCTTGGAGCATCCATAGCTCGATACAGCTACGATCCTTTGGATGGTCCCAGTGAGCAGCCTGAACTAGAGCTGCCTCTAACCGCTGGACAATATGTTTATGTCTTTGGGCAGGTGGATGAAGAGGGTGGGCCTGCGGGAGAGCTGGTGGACGGCACAAGAGGACTCCTCCCCTCTAATGTTGCCAAAGAAGATTCAGATGGCGACCTGGCAAACAAGAGCTGGGATGATCCTCGATATTATATTTTCGGTCTCGCGCCTATTTTGGAGGAAGATGAAGAGGATCTAGATGTGTGTGATGGGGGCTAAAAAGCATAAATAAATGTAGCCTACACAAACCTCCAGAATATCTACAGAAGTGAATTTGTACTTAAAAGTGAATTTTTTTTGACTTTTAGATTTTTGTAGAATGGGGGGACCTCTGGAAGGCAGCAGGGGCCTCCAAGGGGCCCCAACAAAACCCAGAGGAGGCCCCGGGGCACTTGGAGGCTGATTAAGGGCCTTTGCAGGGTGTGTCCCCAGAGCTGGATGCAGTACTGCAGGTGGGGTCACTACAGGCCTTGGTAACAATTCTTTCTCAGTCTTTCTTATAAGTGCCCTTTGTATATTGAAAAGCTGCAATAAGGTCTTCCTGGAGCCTTCTCTTCTCCAGGCTGAACGACCCCAACTCTCTCAGCCTTTCTTCATAGGAGAGGTGTTCCGTCCCTCTGATCATTTTCGTGGCCCTCCGCTGGGCCTGCTCTAACATGTCTGTCCTCTACTGAGGACCTCAAGCTAGATGCAGTACTCGAGGTGGGGTCTCGCCAGAGCGGAGTACAGGGGCAGAATCAGCTCCCTCGACCTGCTGGCCACACTTCTTTTGATGCAGCCCAGGCTGCATCTGGGCTGCAAGCACACGTTATCAGCTCGTGTCCAATTTCTCATCCACCAGTATCCCCAAGTTCTTCTCCGCAGGGCTGCTCTCAATCCCTTCATCCCCCGTCTGTACTGACCCTGGGGATTGCCCCAGCCCAGGGGCAGGACCTCGCACTTGGCCTTGTTGAACTTCCTGGGGTTCACATGAGCCCCTCCTCCAGCCTGTCCACGTCCCTCTGGACGGCATCCCTTACCTCGGGTGAGTCAACTGCACCCTCAGCTTGGTGCCATCAGCTTGGAGGGAACACCTCTCCTATGAAGAAAGGCTGAGAGAGTTGGGATTATTCAGCCTGGAGAAGAGAAGGCTCTGGGGAAACCTTATTGCGGCCTTTCAGTACTTAAAGGGGGCTTATAAGAAAGACGGGGACAGACTTTTAACAAGGCCTGTTGTGATAGGACAAGGGGTAATGGTTTTAAACTAAAAGAGGGTAGATTTGGACTAGAGATAAGGAAGAAATCTTTACAACGAGGGTGGTGAAACACTGCAACAGGTTGCCCGGAGAGGTGGTCGATGCCCCATCCCTGGAAACATTGAAGGTCAGGTTGGACGGGGCTCTGAGCAATGTGATGGAGTTGGAAGATGTCCCTGCTCGCTGCAGGGGGGTTTGGACTAGACGACCTTTAAAGGTCCCTTCCAACCCAAACTATTCTATGATTCTATGATATCCCATACCATATGATGTCATGCTCAGCAATAAAAGCTGGGGAAAAAGAAAGAAGGGGACGTTTGGAGTGATGGCGTTTGTCTTCCCAAGTAACCGTTATGCATGATGGAGCCCTGCTTTCCTGGAGATGGCTGAACACCTGCCTGCCCATGGGAAGCAGTGAACGAATTCCTTGGTTTTGCTTTGCTTGCGCCCGTGGCTTTTCCTTTCCCTATTAAACTGTCTTTATCTCAACCCACGAGCTTTCTCACTTTTACCCTTCTGAATCTCTCCCCCATCCCACTGCAGGGGGAGTGAGCGAGCAGCTGTGTGGGGCTTAGTTGTGGTCTGGGGTTAAACCACGACACAGGCCATCGAATCCACACAGTCCAGTATCCCCGTTCATCCCTTTCCTCCTCCTGGCCAAAGGCAGGGACCCTCTGTTTCTGTCCCTGGTCAGAGTATTCACTGTCTGACCCTTTCGGTGCCAGACCAGAAGTCCCCTCACCGGGATCAAGGGAGGTGATCTCAGTCCTTCTGTGTCTGGCAGATTGCTGATTGCCTTCTTGTGTCTCTACAGCAACTAAGCTGACAGCCTTCTTGGGTGGCCCCTTCTTAACAGCTCTCTTCGCTCTTAGTTCGCGTACACGGGCTTCCAGGTTAACGGTGGGTTCGTCATCCCACTTCCTCATGTCCTCCCCTGGTCGAGCAGGAAGAACCCGAGCGTGCCATGCAGCATGCGCCCGGGGCTCCATTTCCCTCTGACCAGGGCAGGAGGGGGCTTGGCTGTTTGGGGCACCCCTGACAGCCAAGGCACTGGCCAGGAGGGACGGGGAGGGACGGAGATCTTTGAAGTTTTGGAGCCAAGAAGATGCTCTCTTCACAGTTGGTGCATCCGTATCCAGGCAATACCTTGCTGCCAGGCCGTTAGAATATGAGGCTGGGTCGTTTTGAGTCACCTTCCTCCACACGGCCCGCATGCACAGAACGTCCTCTGCATCTTTGGAGACCTTGCTGTTGTCTAGATCACCGCAGATGACTTCCAGCACCGCTAATTCTCTCAGGTACTGGATGCTTTCATCTGCGGTAGTCCACTTCCCTGGGTAGTTCCCAAGATCTTCCTTGAACCTCACACTTGAGAGGAGCTGTCTCCAGAGACTGCAAATTGCTGCCTCTTGTCCAACTCCTCTCTCAATTCCCCGCTTTTTAGCAAGGGATCCCACCTGTTGAGCTTCCTTACTTTCCAGTTGCTGACTGTTGGCCCTGCTATGCCAGCATCGGAGCAGCCAGGCAGCAATCTGCTCAGCTGGCTGGTGGCTGTCATCTTTCCGCATCTCTCAAAGTTCTGACGACGAGGTCAGGGGCCAGGCAGTTTCCTCCTCCTGCCTGATTTCTCTCGCTCCTTCCTCCCATTTCTTTGCTGAAGGACCAGCTTCCTGATCAAACCCTTCCTCCTCTTCCTCCTCCCTTGCTCATTGATGATACGGCCCCGTTGACCTCCTTGTCCACTGTTTCTTTTTCACTACTGGGGCAATTACCGTGGTTGTTGTTATTTGGGTCCCTGTCTCAACCATGGTGTCCTCAGATGCCCTTTGGGTCCCTGTCTCTACTGTCATGTCCTCAGACATACTTTGCATCCCGGTCTCAGTCAAGGCATTCTCAGAGGTGGTTTGGGTCCCTGCCTTAACCACAGTCCTCTGATAGTACTGAACCGTGGCTCAGAAGGCATGGGCCAAGGCCCAGGACAGCGCTAGAAGCTGCTGGTTGTCATTGGGGTCGGCAAGGCACCCTCAGCACTACGAGGGCTGCTATGGGGAAAGTTAACTCCATCCCAGCCAGACCCAATCCAGCCTTACATGGCCTGGCCTGGCCCCCTGCACACAAAGGAGAGGTGCGACGCGTTACAGAAGAAAAACGTGAAAGGTAAAGATATCTTTGAAGACATGTGAAATAGGACTTGACTGAGAGTGACCTCGCCTGTACAAGTCGATTTGCTGATAGAAGAAACCAGACCAAACGGTCTGAAAGCGGCAAAGTTGCAGTAAAATCGTGTGTGGCCTTTGTGGTGGGTTGACCTTGGCCAGTTGCCAGGTGCCCGCTCAGCCCACCCTCCATTGTGTGCAGGGGGCCAGGACGTGCCCTATAAGGCCGTCCCACCCTACCCTCCATTGAGCGCTCGGGG
This sequence comes from Ciconia boyciana, assembly GCF_034638445.1. Classification (NCBI taxonomy): domain Eukaryota; kingdom Metazoa; phylum Chordata; class Aves; order Ciconiiformes; family Ciconiidae; genus Ciconia; species Ciconia boyciana. The sequence continues at coordinate 146,131 of NC_132934.1, forward strand.
CCAGCCCACACATATAAGGCCGCGCTCGCCCAGCCCTGGCCCATGGCAGACGCAGCCTCTGCTCCTGCACGGTGAAGGGAGGCAGCGGCTGACGCGAGCCGAGGGCTTTGCCGCCCCTCGCAGACCCAGGGAAGGCGACCGGTGGTGACTGTTGGCAGCAGCGTTCGGTGGCCGACGGCCCGCTCCCCGAGGCTTCAGCCATGAGGCGGGATGGTGCAGGCTGGGGGCCTGTGGCACGCAGCCGCCCCTCACCGCGCTGGCGGCCTGCGCAGAAGGACGAGTGCCGGCAGGAGCAGGCCAGCCGCCAGATCGAGCCGCGGCCTTTCCGCTTGCCGCTACGGGAGGGACCCCCCGAAAGCCACAGCGCTGGGCAGCAGGCGGCATGCCAGGCTGTGGCAGGTGCTCTGCTCCAGGTGCCAGAGCCTGCGGGGGAGGACCTGGTGCTTCCTGGCAGCGCCTGCAGCCGGCTGCTGGAGCAGAACACCCGCCTGCAGCGGGCTCTGGAGCACCTGGAGAGGCTACGCGGCGCCCTGGAGATGGAGAGCCGCCTCCTGAGAAAGAGCAGCTCTCCAGAAGCATGCAAGGAGGCGGAGAGGCTCCAGCAGCAATGTGCTCACTTAGCTGCCCTCGCCGAGCAGCTCAAAGAAAGATGCGGGCATCTGCAGGAGACCATCGGGCACCTGACGAATACTCCAGCGCCACTGCCCACCCAAAGCTCTGCTGAGGAACCGTGCATGAAATCGTTTCCTCAGCAGAGGGCTGGAGAAGGGAGAGAGCCCGCCGGAGCTTTGCTGGCACAGGACCAGCAGAGTGAAGCCCCACAGAAGGCGGCTGAGGAGCTCCAGGCCCAGCCAGCTGCAGATGAAGAGGGCTCCTATGATGTGAGCAGCCTCAGCCAAAGGTGTGAGGAGTTAGAGGTGCAGCTTCTGGAGATGACGGACAAAAACACCAGACTGGCTGAAGAAAATTCTCGCCTCCGTGGGCAGATGCGCTGGGCGGAAAAGGTTCAAGCTGAAAACGCTGACCTGAAGGGGCAACTGACGCGAGTGGCAGCGCAGCGCAAGTCTGCTGTCCAAGCCATCAGCAGGCTTCAAACCCAGCTGGAAGCTGCAGAGTGCAGACTGAAAGCTGTGCGAGAAATGGTAGAAAGTGCTCAGAGAGAAGGAAAAAGGGACCACGGAGAAGCCAGGCCACTGTTTCGAGCCCAGGTGAGTGAAGCAGAGAATCGGTTTCAGAGCCCCTCAGAGTCAGCTTGGGCAGGCGGCAGTCCTGGGTCCTGCCTTCTTTCACAGGAGGACCCCACAAGTGAGACAGAAGAACCGGTAGCAGACAAACAGTCCGTCATCCTGCAGGCTCTGGGACAACCACCGGGAAAGCTTGGAGCATCCATAGCTCGATACAGCTACGATCCTTTGGATGGTCCCAGTGAGCAGCCTGAACTAGAGCTGCCTCTAACCGCTGGACAATATGTTTATGTCTTTGGGCAGGTGGATGAAGAGGGTGGGCCTGCGGGAGAGCTGGTGGACGGCACAAGAGGACTCCTCCCCTCTAATGTTGCCAAAGAAGATTCAGATGGCGACCTGGCAAACAAGAGCTGGGATGATCCTCGATATTATATTTTCGGTCTCGCGCCTATTTTGGAGGAAGATGAAGAGGATCTAGATGTGTGTGATGGGGGCTAAAAAGCATAAATAAATGTAGCCTACACAAACCTCCAGAATATCTACAGAAGTGAATTTGTACTTAAAAGTGAATTTTTTTGACTTTTAGATTTTTGTAGAATGGGGGACCTCTGGAAGGCAGCAGGGGCCTCCAAGGGGCCCCAACAAAACCCAGAGGAGGCCCCGGGGCACTTGGAGGCTGATTAAGGGCCTTTGCAGGGTGTGTCCCCAGAGCTGGATGCAGTACTGCAGGTGGGGTCACTACAGGCCTTGGTAACAATTCTTTCTCAGTCTTTCTTATAAGTGCCCTTTGTATATTGAAAAGCTGCAATAAGGTCTTCCTGGAGCCTTCTCTTCTCCAGGCTGAACGACCCCAACTCTCTCAGCCTTTCTTCATAGGAGAGGTGTTCCGTCCCTCTGATCATTTTCGTGGCCCTCCGCTGGGCCTGCTCTAACATGTCTGTCCTCTACTGAGGACCTCAAGCTAGATGCAGTACTCGAGGTGGGGTCTCGCCAGAGCGGAGTACAGGGGCAGAATCAGCTCCCTCGACCTGCTGGCCACACTTCTTTTGATGCAGCCCAGGCTGCATCTGGGCTGCAAGCACACGTTATCAGCTCGTGTCCAATTTCTCATCCACCAGTATCCCCAAGTTCTTCTCCGCAGGGCTGCTCTCAATCCCTTCATCCCCCGTCTGTACTGACCCTGGGGATTGCCCCAGCCCAGGGGCAGGACCTCGCACTTGGCCTTGTTGAACTTCCTGGGGTTCACATGAGCCCCTCCTCCAGCCTGTCCACGTCCCTCTGGACGGCATCCCTTACCTCGGGTGAGTCAACTGCACCCTCAGCTTGGTGCCATCAGCTTGGAGGGAACACCTCTCCTATGAAGAAAGGCTGAGAGAGTTGGGATTATTCAGCCTGGAGAAGAGAAGGCTCTGGGGAAACCTTATTGCGGCCTTTCAGTACTTAAAGGGGGCTTATAAGAAAGACGGGGACAGACTTTTTAACAAGGCCTGTTGTGATAGGACAAGGGGTAATGGTTTTAAACTAAAAGAGGGTAGATTTGGACTAGAGATAAGGAAGAAATCTTTTACAACGAGGGTGGTGAAACACTGCAACAGGTTGCCCGGAGAGGTGGTCGATGCCCCATCCCTGGAAACATTGAAGGTCAGGTTGGACGGGGCTCTGAGCAATGTGATGGAGTTGGAAGATGTCCCTGCTCGCTGCAGGGGGGTTTGGACTAGACGACCTTTAAAGGTCCCTTCCAACCCAAACTATTCTATGATTCTATGATATCCCATACCATATGATGTCATGCTCAGCAATAAAAGCTGGGGAAAAAGAAAGAAGGGGACGTTTGGAGTGATGGCGTTTGTCTTCCCAAGTAACCGTTATGCATGATGGAGCCCTGCTTTCCTGGAGATGGCTGAACACCTGCCTGCCCATGGGAAGCAGTGAACGAATTCCTTGGTTTTGCTTTGCTTGCGCCCGTGGCTTTTCCTTTCCCTATTAAACTGTCTTTATCTCAACCCACGAGCTTTCTCACTTTTACCCTTCTGAATCTCTCCCCATCCCACTGCAGGGGGAGTGAGCGAGCAGCTGTGTGGGGCTTAGTTGTGGTCTGGGGTTAAACCACGACACAGGCCATCGAATCCACACAGTCCAGTATCCCCGTTCATCCCTTTCCTCCTCCTGGCCAAAGGCAGGGACCCTCTGTTTCTGTCCCTGGTCAGAGTATTCACTGTCTGACCCTTTCGGTGCCAGACCAGAAGTCCCCTCACCGGGATCAAGGGAGGTGATCTCAGTCCTTCTGTGTCTGGCAGATTGCTGATTGCCTTCTTGTGTCTCTACAGCAACTAAGCTGACAGCCTTCTTGGGTGGCCCCTTCTTAACAGCTCTCTTCGCTCTTAGTTCGCGTACACGGGCTTCCAGGTTAACGGTGGGTTCGTCATCCCACTTCCTCATGTCCTCCCCTGGTCGAGCAGGAAGAACCCGAGCGTGCCATGCAGCATGCGCCCGGGGCTCCATTTCCCTCTGACCAGGGCAGGAGGGGGCTTGGCTGTTTGGGGCACCCCTGACAGCCAAGGCACTGGCCAGGAGGGACGGGGAGGGACGGAGATCTTTGAAGTTTTGGAGCCAAGAAGATGCTCTCTTCACAGTTGGTGCATCCGTATCCAGGCAATACCTTGCTGCCAGGCCGTTAGAATATGAGGCTGGGTCGTTTTGAGTCACCTTCCTCCACACGGCCCGCATGCACAGAACGTCCTCTGCATCTTTGGAGACCTTGCTGTTGTCTAGATCACCGCAGATGACTTCCAGCACCGCTAATTCTCTCAGGTACTGGATGCTTTCATCTGCGGTAGTCCACTTCCCTGGGTAGTTCCCAAGATCTTCCTTGAACCTCACACTTGAGAGGAGCTGTCTCCAGAGACTGCAAATTGCTGCCTCTTGTCCAACTCCTCTCTCAATTCCCCGCTTTTAGCAAGGGATCCCACCTGTTGAGCTTCCTTACTTTCCAGTTGCTGACTGTTGGCCCTGCTATGCCAGCATCGGAGCAGCCAGGCAGCAATCTGCTCAGCTGGCTGGTGGCTGTCATCTTTCCGCATCTCTCAAAGTTCTGACGACGAGGTCAGGGGCCAGGCAGTTTCCTCCTCCTGCCTGATTTCTCTCGCTCCTTCCTCCCATTTCTTTGCTGAAGGACCAGCTTCCTGATCAAACCCTTCCTCCTCTTCCTCCTCCCTTGCTCATTGATGATACGGCCCCGTTGACCTCCTTGTCCACTGTTTCTTTTTCACTACTGGGGCAATTACCGTGGTTGTTGTTATTTGGGTCCCTGTCTCAACCATGGTGTCCTCAGATGCCCTTTGGGTCCCTGTCTCTACTGTCATGTCCTCAGACATACTTTGCATCCCGGTCTCAGTCAAGGCATTCTCAGAGGTGGTTTGGGTCCCTGCCTTAACCACAGTCCTCTGATAGTACTGAACCGTGGCTCAGAAGGCATGGGCCAAGGCCCAGGACAGCGCTAGAAGCTGCTGGTTGTCATTGGGGTCGGCAAGGCACCCCTCAGCACTACGAGGGCTGCTATGGGGAAAGTTAACTCCATCCCAGCCAGACCCAATCCAGCCTTACATGGCCTGGCCTGGCCCCCTGCACACAAAGGAGAGGTGCGACGCGTTACAGAAGAAAAACGTGAAAGGTAAAGATATCTTTGAAGACATGTGAAATAGGACTTGACTGAGAGTGACCTCGCCTGTACAAGTCGATTTGCTGATAGAAGAAACCAGACCAAACGGTCTGAAAGCGGCAAAGTTGCAGTAAAATCGTGTGTGGCCTTTGTGGTGGGTTGACCTTGGCCAGTTGCCAGGTGCCCGCTCAGCCCACCCTCCATTGTGTGCAGGGGGCCAGGACGTGCCCTATAAGGCCGTCCCACCCTACCCTCCATTGAGCGCTCGGGGCCAGCCCACACATATAAGGCCGCGCCGCCCAGCCCTGGCCCATGGCAGACGCAGCCTCTGCTCCTGCACGGTGAAGGGAGGCAGCGGCTGACGCGAGCCGAGGGCTTTGCCGCCCCTCGCAGACCCAGGGAAGGCGACCGGTGGTGACTGTTGGCAGCAGCGTTCGGTGGCCGACGGCCCGCTCCCCGAGGCTTCAGCCATGAGGCGGGATGGTGCAGGCTGGGGGCCTGTGGCACGCAGCCGCCCCTCACCGCGCTGGCGGCCTGCGCAGAAGGACGAGTGCCGGCAGGAGCAGGCCAGCCGCCAGATCGAGCCGCGGCCTTTCCGCTTGCCGCTACGGGAGGGACCCCCCGAAAGCCACAGCGCTGGGCAGCAGGCGGCATGCCAGGCTGTGGCAGGTGCTCTGCTCCAGGTGCCAGAGCCTGCGGGGGAGGACCTGGTGCTTCCTGGCAGCGCCTGCAGCCGGCTGCTGGAGCAGAACACCCGCCTGCAGCGGGCTCTGGAGCACCTGGAGAGGCTACGCGGCGCCCTGGAGATGGAGAGCCGCCTCCTGAGAAAGAGCAGCTCTCCAGAAGCATGCAAGGAGGCGGAGAGGCTCCAGCAGCAATGTGCTCACTTAGCTGCCCTCGCCGAGCAGCTCAAAGAAAGATGCGGGCATCTGCAGGAGACCATCGGGCACCTGACGAATACTCCAGCGCCACTGCCCACCCAAAGCTCTGCTGAGGAACCGTGCATGAAATCGTTTCCTCAGCAGAGGGCTGGAGAAGGGAGAGAGCCCGCCGGAGCTTTGCTGGCACAGGACCAGCAGAGTGAAGCCCCACAGAAGGCGGCTGAGGAGCTCCAGGCCCAGCCAGCTGCAGATGAAGAGGGCTCCTATGATGTGAGCAGCCTCAGCCAAAGGTGTGAGGAGTTAGAGGTGCAGCTTCTGGAGATGACGGACAAAAACACCAGACTGGCTGAAGAAAATTCTCGCCTCCGTGGGCAGATGCGCTGGGCGGAAAAGGTTCAAGCTGAAAACGCTGACCTGAAGGGGCAACTGACGCGAGTGGCAGCGCAGCGCAAGTCTGCTGTCCAAGCCATCAGCAGGCTTCAAACCCAGCTGGAAGCTGCAGAGTGCAGACTGAAAGCTGTGCGAGAAATGGTAGAAAGTGCTCAGAGAGAAGGAAAAAGGGACCACGGAGAAGCCAGGCCACTGTTTCGAGCCCAGGTGAGTGAAGCAGAGAATCGGTTTCAGAGCCCCTCAGAGTCAGCTTGGGCAGGCGGCAGTCCTGGGTCCTGCCTTCTTTCACAGGAGGACCCCACAAGTGAGACAGAAGAACCGGTAGCAGACAAACAGTCCGTCATCCTGCAGGCTCTGGGACAACCACCGGGAAAGCTTGGAGCATCCATAGCTCGATACAGCTACGATCCTTTGGATGGTCCCAGTGAGCAGCCTGAACTAGAGCTGCCTCTAACCGCTGGACAATATGTTTATGTCTTTGGGCAGGTGGATGAAGAGGGTGGGCCTGCGGGAGAGCTGGTGGACGGCACAAGAGGACTCCTCCCCTCTAATGTTGCCAAAGAAGATTCAGATGGCGACCTGGCAAACAAGAGCTGGGATGATCCTCGATATTATATTTTCGGTCTCGCGCCTATTTTGGAGGAAGATGAAGAGGATCTAGATGTGTGTGATGGGGCTAAAAGCATAAATAAATGTAGCCTACACAAACCTCCAGAATATCTACAGAAGTGAATTTGTACTTAAAAGTGAATTTTTTTTGACTTTTAGATTTTTGTAGAATGGGGGGACCTCTGGAAGGCAGCAGGGGCCTCCAAGGGGCCCCAACAAAACCCAGAGGAGGCCCCGGGGCACTTGGAGGCTGATTAAGGGCCTTTGCAGGGTGTGTCCCCAGAGCTGGATGCAGTACTGCAGGTGGGGTCACTACAGGCCTTGGTAACAATTCTTTCTCAGTCTTTCTTATAAGTGCCCTTTGTATATTGAAAAGCTGCAATAAGGTCTTCCTGGAGCCTTCTCTTCTCCAGGCTGAACGACCCCAACTCTCTCAGCCTTTCTTCATAGGAGAGGTGTTCCGTCCCTCTGATCATTTTCGTGGCCCTCCGCTGGGCCTGCTCTAACATGTCTGTCCTCTACTGAGGACCTCAAGCTAGATGCAGTACTCGAGGTGGGGTCTCGCCAGAGCGGAGTACAGGGGCAGAATCAGCTCCCTCGACCTGCTGGCCACACTTCTTTTGATGCAGCCCAGGCTGCATCTGGGCT
>NC_132934.1:154000-175000 GCF_034638445.1 Ciconia boyciana
CCCTCCCCTCCTCCCGCAATGGCACATGGCTACCAAACCCCCACACACCAAACGGGGCAGGGCTGCCAAAGAAACCCTGCACCAAACGGTGCAGCACTCCTTCAAGAAAAACAAACCCCAAACATAAAGCCCTCCTTCAGGGCAGCGCGCTGAAGCACTCCTCCGAGGCGGGCCGGTGAAGCACTCCAAAAATCCCCACTGTTATTACCATTCCAGAAAGGAGCGAAAAAAGGAAGATATCCCAAAAAAGCAGACGGTGAAGTACTCCTCTGGGGCGCCCCAGTGAAGCACTCCAAAAATCCCCACTGTTATTACCATTCCAGAAAGGAGCAAAAACAGAAAGGGCGTCCAAAAACCAAAATGGTGAAGCACTCCAAAGAAGCCTAAGGCCGCAGAGCTTCCAAAAACATCCTGGGGCAGACAGCTCCCAAAGCACCAAATGGTGAAGGGCTACCAAAAACCTCGCACCAAAACGTGCAGGGCTGCCACAAAACCCCCACAAAATGCTGCGGGGCTTCCAAGGAAACCCGACAAAACCGTGCAGGGCTGCCAAAAAAATCCCAACCAAACACTGAAACACTCCTCCGGGGCGGCACGGTGAAGCACTCCAAAACTCCCGGGTCTTGTACAATTACAGAGGAGATCGAAACCAGAAAGTCCTGCGAAAAAACAAAATGGTGAAGAACCCAAAAAAAGCCCAAGGCTGCAAAGCTTCCAAAAACGACTGGGGTAGACAGCTCCCAACACACCAAATGGTGCAGGGCTGCCAAAAACACCTCCACCACAAAGCGCAGGGCTGCCAAACCACCTCCCCAACAAACACTGCACGGCTGCAAAAACAAAACAAAAAACAAACCAAAAAATCACCAAACCAGCAAATGGTGCAGAGCTGTCACAAAAACCCCAAACCACCAAACGGTGCAGGGCTACCAAAAAAACCCCCACCACATTCTGCAGGGCTGCCAAAACCAAACAAAACAAAGCAGCACTCCTTCAGCGCGGCGTGGGGAAGCACTCAAAAACTGCCGGGGCTTGAAGCATTCCAGAAAAGAGAGAAACCAGAAACAACTCACAAAAACAAAACGGTGAAGCACTCAAAAACAGCCTAAGGCTGCAGAGCTTCCAAAAACCTCCCAGGGTACACAGCTCCCAAAGCACCAAACGATGCAGGGCTGCCAATGAAAAGCCCCACCAAGTGGTACAGGGCTGCCACAAAACGGCCAAACCACCAAACAGCGCAGGGCTGCCAGAAAAAACAAACCGCCAAATGGTGCAGGCTGCCACAAAAACCCAAACCGCCAAACGGCGCAGGCCTGCCACAAAAACCCACAAAACACAGGGTGCAAGGCTGCCTAAAAACCCCCACCAAACAGTGAACGACTCCTAGAAAAACATACCACATATGAAGCACTCCTCCAGGGTGGCACGGTGAAGCACTCCAAAAATGCCGGGTCTTGAAGCATTCCAGAAAATACCAAAACCAGAAAGGGCTTCCAAAAAACAAAATGCTGAAGCATTCGAAAAACACTAAAAGGGTGCACAGCTTCCAAAAACGCCCCAGGGAAGACAGCTCCCGAAACACCAAACAGCGCAGGACTGCCAAAAACAACCCGAAACCACCAAACGCTGCAGGGCTGCCAATCCCCCTCCCCAAACGGTACAGCGATGCCAAAAAACACCCCCCACCAACGCTGCAGGGCTGCCAAAAACCCACCATGACATAGTGCAGAGCTGACAAAAACCCCCACAAACCGCAAACGGGGCTGGGCTGCCAAGAAAACCTCCCACCAAAGGGTGCAGGGCTGCCAAAAATAACCCCACCATACAGTGCAGGGCTGCCACAAACACCCCCACCAAACGGTGCGGGGCTGCCACAAAAACACCCCAACACACAGTGCAGGGCTGCCGAGAAAAACCCCACCAAAGAGTGAAGCACTCCTCTGGGGAGGCGCGGTGAAGCACTCCAAAAATGCCAGGTCTTGAAGCATTTCAGAAAATACCAAAACCAAAAAGGGCTCCCAAAAACCAAAATGCTGAAGCATTCGAAAAAAGACTAAAGGGTGCACAGCTGCCAAAAACACCATGGGGTAGACGGCTCCCAAAACACCAAACAGTGCAGGGAGGGCTGCCAAAAAACCACCATGAAACAGTGTAGAGCTGCCAAAACAAACCCCAAACCAACAAATGGTGCAGGGCTACCAAGAAAACCCCCACCACATTGTGCAGGGCTGCCAAAAACAAACAAAACAAAGCAGCACTCCTTCAGCACGCCGTGGCAAAGCACTCAAAAAATGCCGGGTCTCGTAGCATTCCAGAAAACAGCAGAACCAGAAAGGGCTCCCAATAAAACAAAACGGTAAAGCACTCCAAAAAAGCCTAAGGCTGCACAGCTGCCAAAAACACCCCGGGCTAGACAGCTCCCAAAACACCCAACAGTGCAGGGCTGCCAAGAAAAACCTGACAAACGGTGCAGGCCTGCCAAAACAAACCCCACCACGTGGTGCAGGGCTACCACAAAAAACTCCACCAAACGCCGAAGCACTCCTCCGAGGCGCTGCAGTGAAGCGCTTCAAGCCCCCCGGGTCTCGTAGCATTCCAGAAAATACCGAAACCAGAGAGGGCTCCCAAAAAACAAAACAGTGAAGCACTCGAGAAAAGCCTAAGGCTGCAGAGCTTCCAAAAACGTCCGGGGGTACACAGCACCCAAAACACCAAACGGTGCAGGGCTGCCAAAAAAAACACGCCCACCAAACGGTGCAGGGCTGCCAAAAAAACCCCCACCAAATGCCGCAGGGCTCTCACCCCCTCCCCTCCTCCCGCAATGGCACATGGCTACCAAACCCCCACACACCAAACGGGGCAGGGCTGCCAAAGAAACCCTGCACCAAACGGTGCAGCACTCCTTCAAGAAAAACAAACCCCAAACATAAAGCCCTCCTTCAGGGCAGCGCGCTGAAGCACTCCTCCGAGGCGGGCCGGTGAAGCACTCCAAAAATCCCCACTGTTATTACCATTCCAGAAAGGAGCGAAAAAGGAAGATATCCCAAAAGCAGACGGTGAAGTACTCCTCTGGGGCGCCCCAGTGAAGCACTCCAAAAATCCCCACTGTTATTACCATTCCAGAAAGGAGCAAAAACAGAAAGGGCGTCCAAAAACCAAAATGGTGAAGCACTCCAAAGAAGCCTAAGGCCGCAGAGCTTCCAAAAACATCCTGGGGCAGACAGCTCCCAAAGCACCAAATGGTGAAGGGCTACCAAAAACCCCCACCAAAACGTGCAGGGCTGCCACAAAAACCCCCACAAAATGCTGCGGGGCTTCCAAGGAAACCCGACAAAACCGTGCAGGGCTGCCAAAAAAATCCCAACCAAACACTGAAACACTCCTCCGGGGCGGCACGGTGAAGCACTCCAAAACTCCCGGGTCTTGTACAATTACAGAGGAGATCGAAACCAGAAAGTCCTGCGAAAAAACAAAATGGTGAAGAACCCAAAAAAAGCCCAAGGCTGCAAAGCTTCCAAAAACGACTTGGGTAGACAGCTCCCAACACACCAAATGGTGCAGGGCTGCCAAAAACACCTCCACCACAAAGCGCAGGGCTGCCAAACCACCTCCCCAACAAACACTGCACGGCTGCAAAAACAAAACAAAAAACAAACCAAAAAATCACCAAACCAGCAAATGGTGCAGAGCTGTCACAAAAACCCCAAACCACCAAACGGTGCAGGGCTACCAAAAACCCCCACCACATTCTGCAGGGCTGCCAAAACCAAACAAAACAAAGCAGCACTCCTTCAGCGCGGCGTGGGGAAGCACTCAAAAACTGCCGGGGCTTGAAGCATTCCAGAAAAGAGAGAAACCAGAAACAACTCACAAAAACAAAACGGTGAAGCACTCAAAAACAGCCTAAGGCTGCAGAGCTTCCAAAACCTCCCAGGGTACACAGCTCCCAAAGCACCAAACGATGCAGGGCTGCCAATGAAAAGCCCCACCAAGTGGTACAGGGCTGCCACAAAACCCCAAACCACCAAACAGCGCAGGGCTGCCAGAAAAAAACAAACCGCCAAATGGTGCAGGCTGCCACAAAAACCCAAACCGCCAAACGGCGCAGGCCTGCCACAAAAACCCACAAAACACAGGGTGCAAGGCTGCCTAAAACCCCCCACCAAACAGTGAACGACTCCTAGAAAAACATACCACATATGAAGCACTCCTCCAGGGTGGCACGGTGAAGCACTCCAAAAATGCCGGGTCTTGAAGCATTCCAGAAAATACCAAAACCAGAAAGGGCTTCCAAAAACAAAATGCTGAAGCATTCGAAAAACACTAAAAGGGTGCACAGCTTCCAAAAACGCCCCAGGGAAGACAGCTCCCGAAACACCAAACAGCGCAGGACTGCCAAAAACAACCCGAAACCACCAAACGCTGCAGGGCTGCCAATCCCCCTCCCCAAACGGTACAGCGATGCCAAAAAACACCCCCCACCAACGCTGCAGGGCTGCCAAAACCCACCATGACATAGTGCAGAGCTGACAAAAAACCCCACAAACCGCAAACGGGGCTGGGCTGCCAAGAAAACCCCCACCAAAGGGTGCAGGGCTGCCAAAAATAACCCCACCATACAGTGCAGGGCTGCCACAAACACCCCCACCAAACGGTGCGGGGCTGCCACAAAAACACCCCAACACACAGTGCAGGGCTGCCGAGAAAAACCCCACCAAAGAGTGAAGCACTCCTCTGGGGAGGCGCGGTGAAGCACTCCAAAAATGCCAGGTCTTGAAGCATTTCAGAAAATACCAAAACCAAAAAGGGCTCCCAAAAACCAAAATGCTGAAGCATTCGAAAAAGACTAAAGGGTGCACAGCTGCCAAAAACACCATGGGGTAGACGGCTCCCAAAACACCAAACAGTGCAGGGAGGGCTGCCAAAAACCACCATGAAACAGTGTAGAGCTGCCAAAACAAACCCCAAACCAACAAATGGTGCAGGGCTACCAAGAAAACCCCACCACATTGTGCAGGGCTGCCAAAAACAAACAAAACAAAGCAGCACTCCTTCAGCACGCCGTGGCAAAGCACTCAAAAATGCCGGGTCTCGTAGCATTCCAGAAAACAGCAGAACCAGAAAGGGCTCCCAATAAAACAAAACGGTAAAGCACTCCAAAAAGCCTAAGGCTGCACAGCTGCCAAAAACACCCCGGGCTAGACAGCTCCCAAAACACCCAACAGTGCAGGGCTGCCAAGAAAAACCTGACAAACGGTGCAGGCCTGCCAAAACAAACCCCACCACGTGGTGCAGGGCTACCACAAAAAACTCCACCAAACGCCGAAGCACTCCTCCGAGGCGCTGCAGTGAAGCGCTTCAAAACCCCGGGTCTCGTAGCATTCCAGAAAATACCGAAACCAGAGAGGGCTCCCAAAAAACAAAACAGTGAAGCACTCGAGAAAAGCCTAAGGCTGCAGAGCTTCCAAAAACGTCCGGGGGTACACAGCACCCAAAACACCAAACGGTGCAGGGCTGCCAAAAAAAAACGCCCACCAAACGGTGCAGGGCTGCCAAAAAAACCCCCACCAAATGCCGCAGGGCTCTCACCCTCCCCTCCTCCCGCAATGGCACATGGCTACCAAACCCCCACACACCAAACGGGGCAGGGCTGCCAAAGAAACCCTGCACCAAACGGTGCAGCACTCCTTCAAGAAAAAAACAAACCCCAAACATAAAGCCCTCCTTCAGGGCAGCGCGCTGAAGCACTCCTCCGAGGCGGGCCGGTGAAGCACTCCAAAAATCCCCACTGTTATTACCATTCCAGAAAGGAGCGAAAAAAGGAAGATATCCCAAAAAAGCAGACGGTGAAGTACTCCTCTGGGGCGCCCCAGTGAAGCACTCCAAAAATCCCCACTGTTATTACCATTCCAGAAAGGAGCAAAAACAGAAAGGGCGTCCAAAAACCAAAATGGTGAAGCACTCCAAAGAAGCCTAAGGCCGCAGAGCTTCCAAAAACATCCTGGGGCAGACAGCTCCCAAAGCACCAAATGGTGAAGGGCTACCAAAAAACCCCCACCAAAACGTGCAGGGCTGCCACAAAAACCCCCACAAAATGCTGCGGGGCTTCCAAGGAAACCCGACAAAACCGTGCAGGGCTGCCAAAAAAATCCCAACCAAACACTGAAACACTCCTCCGGGCGGCACGGTGAAGCACTCCAAAACTCCCGGGTCTTGTACAATTACAGAGGAGATCGAAACCAGAAAGTCCTGCGAAAAAACAAAATGGTGAAGAACCCAAAAAAAGCCCAAGGCTGCAAAGCTTCCAAAAACGACTGGGGGTAGACAGCTCCCAACACACCAAATGGTGCAGGGCTGCCAAAAACACCTCCACCACAAAGCGCAGGGCTGCCAAACCACCTCCCCAACAAACACTGCACGGCTGCAAAAACAAAACAAAAAACAAACCAAAAAATCACCAAACCAGCAAATGGTGCAGAGCTGTCACAAAAACCCCAAACCACCAAACGGTGCAGGGCTACCAAAAAAACCCCCACCACATTCTGCAGGGCTGCCAAAACCAAACAAAACAAAGCAGCACTCCTTCAGCGCGGCGTGGGGAAGCACTCAAAAACTGCCGGGGCTTGAAGCATTCCAGAAAAGAGAGAAACCAGAAACAACTCACAAAAAACAAAACGGTGAAGCACTCAAAAACAGCCTAAGGCTGCAGAGCTTCCAAAAACCTCCCAGGGTACACAGCTCCCAAAGCACCAAACGATGCAGGGCTGCCAATGAAAAGCCCCACCAAGTGGTACAGGGCTGCCACAAAAACCCCAAACCACCAAACGGCGCAGGGCTGCCAGAAAAAACCCAAACCGCCAAACAGCGCAGGGCTGCCACAAAAAACCCAAACCGCCAAACAGTGCAGGCCTGCCACAAAAACCCACAAAACACAGGGTGCAAGGCTGCCTAAAAACCCCCCACCAAACAGTGAACGACTCCTAGAAAAAACATACCACATATGAAGCACTCCTCCAGGGTGGCACGGTGAAGCACTCCAAAAATGCCGGGTCTTGAAGCATTCCAGAAAATACCAAAACCAGAAAGGGCTTCCAAAAAACAAAATGCTGAAGCATTCGAAAAAACACTAAAAGGGTGCACAGCTTCCAAAAACGCCCCAGGGAAGACAGCTCCCGAAACACCAAACAGCGCAGGACTGCCAAAAACAACCCGAAACCACCAAACGCTGCAGGGCTGCCAATCCCCGTCCCCAAACGGTACAGCGATGCCAAAAAACACCCCCACCAACGCTGCAGGGCTGCCAAAACCCACCATGACATAGTGCAGAGCTGACAAAAACCCCCACAAACCGCAAACGGGGCTGGGCTGCCAAGAAAACCCCGCACCAAAGGGTGCAGGGCTGCCAAAAATAACCCCACCATACAGTGCAGGGCTGCCACAAACACCCCCACCAAACGGTGCGGGGCTGCCACAAAAACACCCCAACACACAGTGCAGGGCTGCCGAGAAAAACCCCACCAAAGAGTGAAGCACTCCTCTGGGGAGGCGCGGTGAAGCACTCCAAAAATGCCAGGTCTTGAAGCATTTCAGAAAATACCAAAACCAAAAAGGGCTCCCAAAAACCAAAATGCTGAAGCATTCGAAAAAAGACTAAAGGGTGCACAGCTGCCAAAAACACCATGGGGTAGACGGCTCCCAAAACACCAAACAGTGCAGGGAGGGCTGCCAAAAACCACCATGAAACAGTGTAGAGCTGCCAAAACAAACCCCAAACCAACAAATGGTGCAGGGCTACCAAGAAAACCCCCACCACATTGTGCAGGGCTGCCAAAAACAAACAAAACAAAGCAGCACTCCTTCAGCACGCCGTGGCAAAGCACTCAAAAATGCCGGGTCTCGTAGCATTCCAGAAAACAGCAGAACCAGAAAGGGCTCCCAATAAAACAAAACGGTAAAGCACTCCAAAAAGCCTAAGGGTGCACAGCTTCCAAAAACGCCCCAGGGAAGACAGCTCCCAAAACACCCAACAGTGCAGGGCTGCCAAGAAAAACCTGACAAACGGTGCAGGCCTGCCAAAACAAACCCCACCACGTGGTGCAGGGCTACCACAAAAAACTCCACCAAACGCCGAAGCACTCCTCCGAGGCGCTGCAGTGAAGCGCTTCAAAAACCCCGGGTCTCGTAGCATTCCAGAAAATACCGAAACCAGAGAGGGCTCCCAAAAAACAAAACAGTGAAGCACTCGAGAAAAGCCTAAGGCTGCAGAGCTTCCAAAAACGTCCGGGGGTACACAGCACCCAAAACACCAAACGGTGCAGGGCTGCCAAAAAAAAACGCCCACCAAACGGTGCAGGGCTGCCAAAAAAAAAACCCCACCAAATGCCGCAGGGCTCTCACCCCCTCCCCTCCTCCCGCAATGGCACATGGCTACCAAACCCCCACACACCAAACGGGGCAGGGCTGCCAAAGAAACCCTGCACCAAACGGTGCAGCACTCCTTCAAGAAAAAATCAAACCCCAAACATAAAGCCCTCCTTCAGGGCAGCGCGCTGAAGCACTCCTCCGAGGCGGGCCGGTGAAGCACTCCAAAAATCCCCACTGTTATTACCATTCCAGAAAGGAGCGAAAAAGGAAGATATCCCAAAAGCAGACGGTGAAGTACTCCTCTGGGGCGCCCCAGTGAAGCACTCCAAAAATCCCCACTGTTATTACCATTCCAGAAAGGAGCAAAAACAGAAAGGGCGTCCAAAAACCAAAATGGTGAAGCACTCCAAAGAAGCCTAAGGCCGCAGAGCTTCCAAAAACATCCTGGGGCAGACAGCTCCCAAAGCACCAAATGGTGAAGGGCTACCAAAAACCCCCACCAAAACGTGCAGGGCTGCCACAAAACCCCACAAAATGCTGCGGGGCTTCCAAGGAAACCCGACAAAACCGTGCAGGGCTGCCAAAAAATCCCAACCAAACACTGAAACACTCCTCCGGGCGGCACGGTGAAGCACTCCAAAACTCCCGGGTCTTGTACAATTACAGAGGAGATCGAAACCAGAAAGTCCTGCGAAAAAACAAAATGGTGAAGAACCCAAAAAAAGCCCAAGGCTGCAAAGCTTCCAAAAACGACTGGGGGTAGACAGCTCCCAACACACCAAATGGTGCAGGGCTGCCAAAAACACCTCCACCACAAAGCGCAGGGCTGCCAAACCACCTCCCCAACAAACACTGCACGGCTGCAAAAACAAAACAAAAAACAAACCAAAAACCACCAAACCAGCAAATGGTGCAGAGCTGTCACAAAAACCCCAAACCACCAAACGGTGCAGGGCTACCAAAAAAACCCCACCACATTCTGCAGGGCTGCCAAAACCAAACAAAACAAAGCAGCACTCCTTCAGCGCGGCGTGGGGAAGCACTCAAAAACTGCCGGGGCTTGAAGCATTCCAGAAAAGAGAGAAACCAGAAACAACTCACAAAAACAAAACGGTGAAGCACTCAAAAACAGCCTAAGGCTGCAGAGCTTCCAAAACCTCCCAGGGTACACAGCTCCCAAAGCACCAAACGATGCAGGGCTGCCAATGAAAAGCCCCACCAAGTGGTACAGGGCTGCCACAAAAACCCCAAACCACCAAACAGCGCAGGGCTGCCAGAAAAAAACAAACCGCCAAATGGTGCAGGCTGCCACAAAAACCCAAACCGCCAAACGGCGCAGGCCTGCCACAAAAACCCACAAAACACAGGGTGCAAGGCTGCCTAAAAACCCCCCACCAAACAGTGAACGACTCCTAGAAAAAACATACCACATATGAAGCACTCCTCCAGGGTGGCACGGTGAAGCACTCCAAAAATGCCGGGTCTTGAAGCATTCCAGAAAATACCAAAACCAGAAAGGGCTTCCAAAAACAAAATGCTGAAGCATTCGAAAAACACTAAAAGGGTGCACAGCTTCCAAAAACGCCCCAGGGAAGACAGCTCCCGAAACACCAAACAGCGCAGGACTGCCAAAAACAACCCGAAACCACCAAACGCTGCAGGGCTGCCAATCCCCCTCCCCAAACGGTACAGCGATGCCAAAAAACACCCCCCACCAACGCTGCAGGGCTGCCAAAAACCCACCATGACATAGTGCAGAGCTGACAAAAAACCCCCACAAACCGCAAACGGGGCTGGGCTGCCAAGAAAACCCCCCACCAAAGGGTGCAGGGCTGCCAAAAATAACCCCACCATACAGTGCAGGGCTGCCACAAACACCCCCACCAAACGGTGCGGGGCTGCCACAAAAACACCCCAACACACAGTGCAGGGCTGCCGAGAAAAACCCCACCAAAGAGTGAAGCACTCCTCTGGGGAGGCGCGGTGAAGCACTCCAAAAATGCCAGGTCTTGAAGCATTTCAGAAAATACCAAAACCAAAAAGGGCTCCCAAAAACCAAAATGCTGAAGCATTCGAAAAAAGACTAAAGGGTGCACAGCTGCCAAAAACACCATGGGGTAGACGGCTCCCAAAACACCAAACAGTGCAGGGAGGGCTGCCAAAAACCACCATGAAACA
The DNA here is from genome assembly GCF_034638445.1 of Ciconia boyciana. NCBI lineage: Eukaryota > Metazoa > Chordata > Aves > Ciconiiformes > Ciconiidae > Ciconia > Ciconia boyciana. Next base: position 164,543 of record NC_132934.1, read on the forward strand.
GTGTAGAGCTGCCAAAACAAACCCCAAACCAACAAATGGTGCAGGGCTACCAAGAAAACCCCCACCACATTGTGCAGGGCTGCCAAAACCAAACAAAACAAAGCAGCACTCCTTCAGCACGCCGTGGCAAAGCACTCAAAAAATGCCGGGTCTCGTAGCATTCCAGAAAACAGCAGAACCAGAAAGGGCTCCCAATAAAACAAAACGGTAAAGCACTCCAAAAAAGCCTAAGGCTGCACAGCTGCCAAAAACACCCCGGGCTAGACAGCTCCCAAAACACCCAACAGTGCAGGGCTGCCAAGAAAAACCTGACAAACGGTGCAGGCCTGCCAAAACAAACCCCACCACGTGGTGCAGGGCTACCACAAAAAACTCCACCAAACGCCGAAGCACTCCTCCGAGGCGCTGCAGTGAAGCGCTTCAAAACCCCGGGTCTCGTAGCATTCCAGAAAATACCGAAACCAGAGAGGGCTCCCAAAAAACAAAACAGTGAAGCACTCGAGAAAAGCCTAAGGCTGCAGAGCTTCCAAAAACGTCCGGGGGTACACAGCACCCAAAACACCAAACGGTGCAGGGCTGCCAAAAAAAAACGCCCACCAAACGGTGCAGGGCTGCCAAAAAAAAAACCCCACCAAATGCCGCAGGGCTCTCACCCCCTCCTCCTCCCGCAATGGCACATGGCTACCAAACCCCACACACCAAACGGGGCAGGGCTGCCAAAGAAACCCTGCACCAAACGGTGCAGCACTCCTTCAAGAAAAACAAACCCCAAACATAAAGCCCTCCTTCAGGGCAGCGCGCTGAAGCACTCCTCCGAGGCGGGCCGGTGAAGCACTCCAAAAATCCCCACTGTTATTACCATTCCAGAAAGGAGCGAAAAAGGAAGATATCCCAAAAGCAGACGGTGAAGTACTCCTCTGGGGCGCCCCAGTGAAGCACTCCAAAAATCCCCACTGTTATTACCATTCCAGAAAGGAGCAAAAACAGAAAGGGCGTCCAAAAACCAAAATGGTGAAGCACTCCAAAGAAGCCTAAGGCCGCAGAGCTTCCAAAAACATCCTGGGGCAGACAGCTCCCAAAGCACCAAATGGTGAAGGGCTACCAAAAACCCCCACCAAAACGTGCAGGGCTGCCACAAAAACCCCCACAAAATGCTGCGGGGCTTCCAAGGAAACCCGACAAAACCGTGCAGGGCTGCCAAAAAAATCCCAACCAAACACTGAAACACTCCTCCGGGGCGGCACGGTGAAGCACTCCAAAACTCCCGGGTCTTGTACAATTACAGAGGAGATCGAAACCAGAAAGTCCTGCGAAAAAACAAAATGGTGAAGAACCCAAAAAAAGCCCAAGGCTGCAAAGCTTCCAAAAACGACTGGGGGTAGACAGCTCCCAACACACCAAATGGTGCAGGGCTGCCAAAAACACCTCCACCACAAAGCGCAGGGCTGCCAAACCACCTCCCCAACAAACACTGCACGGCTGCAAAAACAAAACAAAAAACAAACCAAAAAATCACCAAACCAGCAAATGGTGCAGAGCTGTCACAAAAACCCCAAACCACCAAACGGTGCAGGGCTACCAAAAAAACCCCCACCACATTCTGCAGGGCTGCCAAAACCAAACAAAACAAAGCAGCACTCCTTCAGCGCGGCGTGGGGAAGCACTCAAAAACTGCCGGGGCTTGAAGCATTCCAGAAAAGAGAGAAACCAGAAACAACTCACAAAAAACAAAACGGTGAAGCACTCAAAAACAGCCTAAGGCTGCAGAGCTTCCAAAAACCTCCCAGGGTACACAGCTCCCAAAGCACCAAACGATGCAGGGCTGCCAATGAAAAGCCCCACCAAGTGGTACAGGGCTGCCACAAAAACCCCAAACCACCAAACAGCGCAGGGCTGCCAGAAAAAAAACAAACCGCCAAATGGTGCAGGCTGCCACAAAAGGCGCAGGCCTGCCACAAAAACCCACAAAACACAGGGTGCAAGGCTGCCTAAAAACCCCCCACCAAACAGTGAACGACTCCTAGGAAAAACATACCACATATGAAGCACTCCTCCAGGGTGGCACGGTGAAGCACTCCAAAAATGCCGGGTCTTGAAGCATTCCAGAAAATACCAAAACCAGAAAGGGCTTCCAAAAAACAAAATGCTGAAGCATTCGAAAAAACACTAAAAGGGTGCACAGCTTCCAAAAACGCCCCAGGGAAGACAGCTCCCGAAACACCAAACAGCGCAGGACTGCCAAAAACAACCCGAAACCACCAAACGCTGCAGGGCTGCCAATCCCCCTCCCCAAACGGTACAGCGATGCCAAAAAACACCCCCCACCAACGCTGCAGGGCTGCCAAAACCCACCATGACATAGTGCAGAGCTGACAAAAACCCCCACAAACCGCAAACGGGGCTGGGCTGCCAAGAAAACCCCCACCAAAGGGTGCAGGGCTGCCAAAAATAACCCCACCATACAGTGCAGGGCTGCCACAAACACCCCCACCAAACGGTGCGGGGCTGCCACAAAAACACCCCAACACACAGTGCAGGGCTGCCGAGAAAAACCCCACCAAAGAGTGAAGCACTCCTCTGGGGAGGCGCGGTGAAGCACTCCAAAAATGCCAGGTCTTGAAGCATTTCAGAAAATACCAAAACCAAAAAGGGCTCCCAAAAACCAAAATGCTGAAGCATTCGAAAAAGACTAAAGGGTGCACAGCTGCCAAAAACACCATGGGGTAGACGGCTCCCAAAACACCAAACAGTGCAGGGAGGGCTGCCAAAAACCACCATGAAACAGTGTAGAGCTGCCAAAACAAACCCCAAACCAACAAATGGTGCAGGGCTACCAAGAAAACCCCACCACATTGTGCAGGGCTGCCAAAAACAAACAAAACAAAGCAGCACTCCTTCAGCACGCCGTGGCAAAGCACTCAAAAATGCCGGGTCTCGTAGCATTCCAGAAAACAGCAGAACCAGAAAGGGCTCCCAATAAAACAAAACGGTAAAGCACTCCAAAAAAGCCTAAGGCTGCACAGCTGCCAAAAACACCCCGGGCTAGACAGCTCCCAAAACACCCAACAGTGCAGGGCTGCCAAGAAAAACCTGACAAACGGTGCAGGCCTGCCAAAACAAACCCCACCACGTGGTGCAGGGCTACCACAAAAAACTCCACCAAACGCCGAAGCACTCCTCCGAGGCGCTGCAGTGAAGCGCTTCAAAAACCCCGGGTCTCGTAGCATTCCAGAAAATACCGAAACCAGAGAGGGCTCCCAAAAAACAAAACAGTGAAGCACTCGAGAAAAGCCTAAGGCTGCAGAGCTTCCAAAAACGTCCGGGGGTACACAGCACCCAAAACACCAAACGGTGCAGGGCTGCCAAAAAAAAACGCCCACCAAACGGTGCAGGGCTGCCAAAAAAAAAACCCCACCAAATGCCGCAGGGCTCTCACCCCCTCCCCTCCTCCCGCAATGGCACATGGCTACCAAACCCCCACACACCAAACGGGGCAGGGCTGCCAAAGAAACCCTGCACCAAACGGTGCAGCACTCCTTCAAGAAAAAAACAAACCCCAAACATAAAGCCCTCCTTCAGGGCAGCGCGCTGAAGCACTCCTCCGAGGCGGGCCGGTGAAGCACTCCAAAAATCCCCACTGTTATTACCATTCCAGAAAGGAGCGAAAAAAGGAAGATATCCCAAAAAAGCAGACGGTGAAGTACTCCTCTGGGGCGCCCCAGTGAAGCACTCCAAAAATCCCCACTGTTATTACCATTCCAGAAAGGAGCAAAAACAGAAAGGGCGTCCAAAAACCAAAATGGTGAAGCACTCCAAAGAAGCCTAAGGCCGCAGAGCTTCCAAAAACATCCTGGGGCAGACAGCTCCCAAAGCACCAAATGGTGAAGGGCTACCAAAAAACCCCCACCAAAACGTGCAGGGCTGCCACAAAAACCCCCACAAAATGCTGCGGGGCTTCCAAGGAAACCCGACAAAACCGTGCAGGGCTGCCAAAAAAATCCCAACCAAACACTGAAACACTCCTCCGGGGCGGCACGGTGAAGCACTCCAAAACTCCCGGGTCTTGTACAATTACAGAGGAGATCGAAACCAGAAAGTCCTGCGAAAAAACAAAATGGTGAAGAACCCAAAAAAAGCCCAAGGCTGCAAAGCTTCCAAAAACGACTGGGGGTAGACAGCTCCCAACACACCAAATGGTGCAGGGCTGCCAAAAACACCTCCACCACAAAGCGCAGGGCTGCCAAACCACCTCCCCAACAAACACTGCACGGCTGCAAAAACAAAACAAAAAACAAACCAAAAAAACCCCAAACCAGCAAATGGTGCAGGGCTACCAAAAAAACCCCAAACCACCAAACGGTGCAGGGCTACCAAAAAAACCCCCACCACATTCTGCAGGGCTGCCAAAACCAAACAAAACAAAGCAGCACTCCTTCAGCGCGGCGTGGGGAAGCACTCAAAAACTGCCGGGGCTTGAAGCATTCCAGAAAAGAGAGAAACCAGAAACAACTCACAAAAAACAAAACGGTGAAGCACTCAAAAACAGCCTAAGGCTGCAGAGCTTCCAAAAACCTCCCAGGGTACACAGCTCCCAAAGCACCAAACGATGCAGGGCTGCCAATGAAAAGCCCCACCAAGTGGTACAGGGCTGCCACAAAAACCCCAAACCACCAAACAGCGCAGGGCTGCCAGAAAAAAAACAAACCGCCAAATGGTGCAGGCTGCCACAAAAAACCCAAACCGCCAAACGGCGCAGGCCTGCCACAAAAACCCACAAAACACAGGGTGCAAGGCTGCCTAAAAACCCCCCACCAAACAGTGAACGACTCCTAGAAAAAACATACCACATATGAAGCACTCCTCCAGGGTGGCACGGTGAAGCACTCCAAAAATGCCGGGTCTTGAAGCATTCCAGAAAATACCAAAACCAGAAAGGGCTTCCAAAAAACAAAATGCTGAAGCATTCGAAAAAACACTAAAAGGGTGCACAGCTTCCAAAAACGCCCCAGGGAAGACAGCTCCCGAAACACCAAACAGCGCAGGACTGCCAAAAACAACCCGAAACCACCAAACGCTGCAGGGCTGCCAATCCCCCTCCCCAAACGGTACAGCGATGCCAAAAAACACCCCCCACCAACGCTGCAGGGCTGCCAGAAAACCCACGATGACATAGAGCAGAGCTGACAAAAAACCCCCACAAAGCGCAAACGGGGCTGGGCTGCCAAGAAAACCCCCACCAAAGGGTGCAGGGCTGCCAAAAATAACCCCACCATACAGTGCAGGGCTGCCACAAACACCCCCACCAAACGGTGCGGGGCTGCCACAAAAACACCCCAACACACAGTGCAGGGCTGCCGAGAAAAACCCCACCAAAGAGTGAAGCACTCCTCTGGGGAGGCGCGGTGAAGCACTCCAAAAATGCCAGGTCTTGAAGCATTTCAGAAAATACCAAAACCAAAAAGGGCTCCCAAAAACCAAAATGCTGAAGCATTCGAAAAAAGACTAAAGGGTGCACAGCTGCCAAAAACACCATGGGGTAGACGGCTCCCAAAACACCAAACAGTGCAGGGAGGGCTGCCAAAAAACCACCATGAAACAGTGTAGAGCTGCCAAAACAAACCCCAAACCAACAAATGGTGCAGGGCTACCAAGAAAACCCCCACCACATTGTGCAGGGCTGCCAAAAACAAACAAAACAAAGCAGCACTCCTTCAGCACGCCGTGGCAAAGCACTCAAAAATGCCGGGTCTCGTAGCATTCCAGAAAACAGCAGAACCAGAAAGGGCTCCCAATAAAACAAAACGGTAAAGCACTCCAAAAAAGCCTAAGGCTGCACAGCTGCCAAAAACACCCCGGGCTAGACAGCTCCCAAAACACCCAACAGTGCAGGGCTGCCAAGAAAAACCTGACAAACGGTGCAGGCCTGCCAAAACAAACCCCACCACGTGGTGCAGGGCTACCACAAAAAACTCCACCAAACGCCGAAGCACTCCTCCGAGGCGCTGCAGTGAAGCGCTTCAAAAACCCCGGGTCTCGTAGCATTCCAGAAAATACCGAAACCAGAGAGGGCTCCCAAAAAACAAAACAGTGAAGCACTCGAGAAAAGCCTAAGGCTGCAGAGCTTCCAAAAACGTCCGGGGGTACACAGCACCCAAAACACCAAATGGTGCAGGGCTGCCAAAAAAAACACGCCCACCAAACGGTGCAGGGCTCTCACCCCCTCCCCTCCTCCCGCAATGGCACATGGCTACCAAACCCCCACACACCAAACGGGGCAGGGCTGCCAAAGAAACCCTGCACCAAACGGTGCAGCACTCCTTCAAGAAAAAAACAAACCCCAAACATAAAGCCCTCCTTCAGGGCAGCGCGCTGAAGCACTCCTCCGAGGCGGGCCGGTGAAGCACTCCAAAAATCCCCACTGTTATTACCATTCCAGAAAGGAGCGAAAAAAGGAAGATATCCCAAAAAAGCAGACGGTGAAGTACTCCTCTGGGGCGCCCCAGTGAAGCACTCCAAAAATCCCCACTGTTATTACCATTCCAGAAAGGAGCAAAAACAGAAAGGGCGTCCAAAAACCAAAATGGTGAAGCACTCCAAAGAAGCCTAAGGCCGCAGAGCTTCCAAAAACATCCTGGGGCAGACAGCTCCCAAAGCACCAAATGGTGAAGGGCTACCAAAAAACCCCCACCAAAACGTGCAGGGCTGCCACAAAAACCCCCACAAAATGCTGCGGGGCTTCCAAGGAAACCCGACAAAACCGTGCAGGGCTGCCAAAAAAATCCCAACCAAACACTGAAACACTCCTCCAGGGCGGCACGGTGAAGCACTCCAAAACTCCCGGGTCTTGTACAATTACAGAGGAGATCGAAACCAGAAAGTCCTGCGAAAAAACAAAATGGTGAAGAACCCAAAAAAAGCCCAAGGCTGCAAAGCTTCCAAAAACGACTGGGGGTAGACAGCTCCCAACACACCAAATGGTGCAGGGCTGCCAAAAACACCTCCACCACAAAGCGCAGGGCTGCCAAACCACCTCCCCAACAAACACTGCACGGCTGCAAAAACAAAACAAAAAACAAACCAAAAAATCACCAAACCAGCAAATGGTGCAGAGCTGTCACAAAAACCCCAAACCACCAAACGGTGCAGGGCTACCAAAAAAACCCCCACCACATTCTGCAGGGCTGCCAAAACCAAACAAAACAAAGCAGCACTCCTTCAGCGCGGCGTGGGGAAGCACTCAAAAACTGCCGGGGCTTGAAGCATTCCAGAAAAGAGAGAAACCAGAAACAACTCACAAAAAACAAAACGGTGAAGCACTCAAAAACAGCCTAAGGCTGCAGAGCTTCAAAAAACCTCCCAGGGTACACAGCTCCCAAAGCACCAAACGATGCAGGGCTGCCAATGAAAAGCCCCACCAAGTGGTACAGGGCTGCCACAAAAACCCCAAACCACCAAACAGCGCAGGGCTGCCAGAAAAAAAACAAACCGCCAAATGGTGCAGGCTGCCACAAAAAACCCAAACCGCCAAACGGCGCAGGCCTGCCACAAAAACCCACAAAACACAGGGTGCAAGGCTGCCTAAAAACCCCCACCAAACAGTGAACGACTCCTAGAAAAACATACCACATATGAAGCACTCCTCCAGGGTGGCACGGTGAAGCACTCCAAAAATGCCGGGTCTTGAAGCATTCCAGAAAATACCAAAACCAGAAAGGGCTTCCAAAAAACAAAATGCTGAAGCATTCGAAAAAACACTAAAAGGGTGCACAGCTTCCAAAAACGCCCCAGGGAAGACAGCTCCCGAAACACCAAACAGCGCAGGACTGCCAAAAACAACCCGAAACCACCAAACGCTGCAGGGCTGCCAATCCCCCTCCCCAAACGGTACAGCGATGCCAAAAAACACCCCCCACCAACGCTGCAGGGCTGCCAAAAAACCCACCATGACATAGTGCAGAGCTGACAAAAACCCCCACAAACCGCAAACGGGGCTGGGCTGCCAAGAAAACCCCCACCAAAGGGTGCAGGGCTGCCAAAAATAACCCCACCATACAGTGCAGGGCTGCCACAAACACCCCCACCAAACGGTGCGGGGCTGCCACAAAAACACCCCAACACACAGTGCAGGGCTGCCGAGAAAAACCCCACCAAAGAGTGAAGCACTCCTCTGGGGAGGCGCGGTGAAGCACTCCAAAAATGCCAGGTCTTGAAGCATTTCAGAAAATACCAAAACCAAAAAGGGCTCCCAAAAACCAAAATGCTGAAGCATTCGAAAAAAGACTAAAGGGTGCACAGCTGCCAAAAACACCATGGGGTAGACGGCTCCCAAAACACCAAACAGTGCAGGGAGGGCTGCCAAAAAAACCACCATGAAACAGTGTAGAGCTGCCAAAACAAACCCCAAACCAACAAATGGTGCAGGGCTACCAAGAAAAGCCCCACCACATTGTGCAGGGCTGCCAAAAACAAACAAAACAAAGCAGCACTCCTTCAGCACGCCGTGGCAAAGCACTCAAAAAATGCCGGGTCTCGTAGCATTCCAGAAAACAGCAGAACCAGAAAGGGCTCCCAATAAAACAAAACGGTAAAGCACTCCAAAAAAGCCTAAGGCTGCACAGCTGCCAAAAACACCCCGGGCTAGACAGCTCCCAAAACACCCAACAGTGCAGGGCTGCCAAGAAAAACCTGACAAACGGTGCAGGCCTGCCAAAACAAACCCCACCACGTGGTGCAGGGCTACCACAAAAAACTCCACCAAACGCCGAAGCACTCCTCCGAGGCGCTGCAGTGAAGCGCTTCAAAAACCCGGGTCTCGTAGCATTCCAGAAAATACCGAAACCAGAGAGGGCTCCCAAAAAACAAAACAGTGAAGCACTCGAGAAAAGCCTAAGGCTGCAGAGCTTCCAAAAACGTCCGGGGGTACACAGCACCCAAAACACCAAACGGTGCAGGGCTGCCAAAAAAACACGCCCACCAAACGGTGCAGGGCTGCCAAAAAAAAAACCCCACCAAATGCCGCAGGGCTCTCACCCCTCCCCTCCTCCCGCAATGGCACATGGCTACCAAACCCCCACACACCAAACGGGGCAGGGCTGCCAAAGAAACCCTGCACCAAACGGTGCAGCACTCCTTCAAGAAAAAAACAAACCCCAAACATAAAGCCCTCCTTCAGGGCAGCGCGCTGAAGCACTCCTCCGAGGCGGGCCGGTGAAGCACTCCAAAAATCCCCACTGTTATTACCATTCCAGAAAGGAGCGAAAAAAGGAAGATATCCCAAAAAAGCAGACGGTGAAGTACTCCTCTGGGGCGCCCCAGTGAAGCACTCCAAAAATCCCCACTGTTATTACCATTCCAGAAAGGAGCAAAAACAGAAAGGGCGTCCAAAAACCAAAATGGTGAAGCACTCCAAAGAAGCCTAAGGCCGCAGAGCTTCCAAAAACATCCTGGGGCAGACAGCTCCCAAAGCACCAAATGGTGAAGGGCTACCAAAAAACCCCCACCAAAACGTGCAGGGCTGCCACAAAAACCCCCACAAAATGCTGCGGGGCTTCCAAGGAAACCCGACAAAACCGTGCAGGGCTGCCAAAAAAATCCCAACCAAACACTGAAACACTCCTCCGGGGCGGCACGGTGAAGCACTCCAAAACTCCCGGGTCTTGTACAATTACAGAGGAGATCGAAACCAGAAAGTCCTGCGAAAAAACAAAATGGTGAAGAACCCAAAAAAAGCCCAAGGCTGCAAAGCTTCCAAAAACGACTGGGGGTAGACAGCTCCCAACACACCAAATGGTGCAGGGCTGCCAAAAACACCTCCACCACAAAGCGCAGGGCTGCCAAACCACCTCCCCAACAAACACTGCACGGCTGCAAAAACAAAACAAAAAACAAACCAAAAAATCACCAAACCAGCAAATGGTGCAGAGCTGTCACAAAAACCCCAAACCACCAAACGGTGCAGGGCTACCAAAAAAACCCCCACCACATTCTGCAGGGCTGCCAAAACCAAACAAAACAAAGCAGCACTCCTTCAGCGCGGCGTGGGGAAGCACTCAAAAACTGCCGGGGCTTGAAGCATTCCAGAAAAGAGAGAAACCAGAAACAACTCACAAAAAACAAAACGGTGAAGCACTCAAAAACAGCCTAAGGCTGCAGAGCTTCCAAAAACCTCCCAGGGTACACAGCTCCCAAAGCACCAAACGATGCAGGGCTGCCAATGAAAAGCCCCACCAAGTGGTACAGGGCTGCCACAAAAACCCCAAACCACCAAACAGCGCAGGGCTGCCAGAAAAAAAACAAACCGCCAAATGGTGCAGGCTGCCACAAAAAACCCAAACCGCCAAACGGCGCAGGCCTGCCACAAAAACCCACAAAACACAGGGTGCAAGGCTGCCTAAAAACCCCCCACCAAACAGTGAACGACTCCTAGAAAAAACATACCACATATGAAGCACTCCTCCA